>NC_141160.1:61930483-62230483 GCF_053477565.2 Lygodium microphyllum
TGCATTGGCTGTTTGAAATGTGGGAATGTATTTACGACATTCATATATGCTGGTTATATACTGTTTTGTGGTTCTATGCCTATGCATGGCTTGACACATGTACTAGTAGCTATCTATGGAAGTTTGGGACATGTATGACATGTATACCACTCAGTTTTGGGCTTGAAATCACTGCTGGTCACTCACAGAATTATAGTTTTCAGACTGCATATATGTACCCTGGCAGTGAGGTTGCAGGAGTTCAAACCGAAGTAAATACATAGCATTTGCACTGACTGCTTTACTCATAGGTTAAGCCACTTGTTTGTGGGTTGTTTTGGTTTGTCAGTGGGCTAAAATACCCTGGTTTTTACTGCAGTTAATTGCAGAAAACTATCATAAACAGTTCCGGGCTAAAGTTGAACTGTTAAGAAGATCTTGGTTTGCAGGTAGTCAGGCAAGGTCTACAACATGGCAAATGTTGATAGAACTGATAATGTAACCTAGATTGTGGGAGAAAAGCTTGATAGCAACAATTATGCAATATGGAAGTTTCGCATGGAGAACTTTCTGATAGGCAAAGGATACTGGGACTTAGTGACAGGTGTTGAGGCTGAACTTGAAGTTCCAGAAAGGAATCCTACAGTTGATCAAAGACGAGCGCATCGAGCTTGGACGGAAAGAGCTCGCAGGGTTTTATATTGGTTGTCATTATGTATCTCGGATGCTATGGTGATGCAAATCATGAATTGTAAATCCCCAGAGCAGATGCATGGAATATATTAGTCAAATACTATGGCACAACCACAAGTGCAAGGAAGATACAATTGAAGTAGAAATTCAATAACATGGAGAGGAAGAACAGATCCATACAAGATTATGTCACAGAGGTTAAGACCATAGCAGATCAGCTAGCATATGTTGGTTCACAGGTTGAAGATGAGGATATGGTTGCAGTTACCTTAAATGGCTTGGGTCCTGAGTACAAGTCTTTTGACACTTCAGTGTCTGTGCGGGCTGAGATGCCTGACTTTAATGAGCTGGTTGCATTATTGATTCATGAAGAGGTGAAGCTTGGCTTACCTACAGAGTCAAGGAGTTCAAAGAATAAGGATGCAGTTTTTTACTCGAATCAGCATGGTCGTGGTAGCCGTGGTAGAGGCTATGCATCTGGCAGAGGAGGCCAGCAGAATGCATCCTATAGTAATAGCAATCAGCCGTCATCAAATGCAAGAGGTGGTGGAAAATTTTGAGGCAGGGGGAGATCTAACTCCCGTGGGGCAGAGGCTCATGGCAGCAGCAGCGTCAGTTAGACAATCCAAATAAAGATAAGGATTGCCATTACTACGGAAAGTATGGGCATATTGCAAAGGACCGCTGGAAGAAGCAGGGAAACCAGAAGGGCAAGCAGCTTGGACATTATGCTACGTCCAGTCAGGCAGATGACTCTGGTGATAGACTATTTGCCATGCAATATGTCAAAGATAAGGCTGCTGAAAAATCATCTGATGATGCAGTGTGGTACATTGACTCGGGGGCGTCGAATCACATGACCCCTCACGGTGATTGGTTCACGGATATGGTGGCTGAAAAGCATGGCTATGTATGCACAGGTGATGACACGCAACATAGCATTGAAAGGCAAAGTGCCTCTTGTGGTCCATAATGGCAGAAAGAAAAATTTGCATGATGTATTGCATGTCCCTTCAATTACGAAGAACTTGTTATCTGTTGGTTAGATGACGGAGCAGAACTTGCAGGTTAGATTCAATAAGCATGGCTACTTTATTGAAGAGTTTGGCAATGGCTACAAGTTGATAGCTCGTGGTCACAGGAATGGCAGAATGTTTACTCTTGATGCTTCTTTGCTAGAGCTGAATTTAGCTATATTTGCCCATGGTTCTGGCACTGTTAGGGATTTGGAAATATGGCACAAGAGAGTGGGGCATGTCAATTTGCAAAGGCTGCAAATTATGCAAAAGAAACAACTGGTTACAGGTTTACCGAAGTTCCAATATTCAGATATTGGTCATGTATGCGAGGCTTGCCAGTTTGGTAAGCAGTCACGATTGCCATTTGTCAGGCATGTAAGACAAAGTACACGTCCATTGCAGTTAGTGCACTCTGATGTTTGGGGGCCAGCTCATAATGTATCTATGGGAGGTTCCAGATATTATGTATCTTTCATTGACGACTATAGTCGCTATACTTGGCTCTACATATTGAAAACAAAAGATGAGGTCTTTGCTGTTTTTCAACAATTTAAAGCACAGGTTGAGAAGGAGTTTGAATGCTACATCTCTTGCTTGAGATCTGATAGTGGTGGGGAGTATGTATCAAATGAATTTGATGATTTCTTGGCTGAAAATGGCATTCGTAGGCAGCTCACCTGCAGAGAACGGAGTGGCTGAAAGGAAAAATAGGGTTTTGATGGAAGCTGCTAGGGCCATGATGAATGAGAAGCATATGCTGCTTTACTATTGGGTGGAGGCTGTTATGACAGCCATATACATTCTGAATAGGACTCCCACTGCAGGTATTCATGAGATGACACCGTTTGAGAAGTTGTATGACTATAAGCCGGATGTAAGTCACATGAAAGTCTTTGGCTGTCTTGCTTATGTGCATATTCCAGATGAGAAAAGGAAAAAGCTGGATCCCAAAGCGCATAAGTGTGTTTTCATTGGATATTCGCAGGAGAAGAAGGCATACAAATGCTATGATCCCTCTACCAAGGAGACTTTGGTAAGCAGGGATGTTATCTTTGATGAGATGGGCTCTTGGTTTGTATCACCAGTTGCAGTGCCAGCGGATATGCCTTCCACTCATGCCTCTACAGTTGATTTACAGCAAAGCACTGCTATGACAGGACCTCGTAGTCAGACAGTATCCCCATGGACAGGGAGATTGAGGAGCTCACCGTCCACCCACTGACACCAGTGTGTCAGTGAGGGGGAGACATGATGTCTTGGACAGCAAAGGAAAAGAGAAAGTTATTGAGGATGCATATGGTATGATGACACCTGGCAGAATGACTTCTGGCTATGAGTCTGGTGATACTCTAGACAATGAAATTGGTATTTCGACTGTCTATACGCCTAGCACAAGGCAGAGCAGGTATATTCTGCCTCATGAGAGAGGGGAATCGAGTAGTGCACCACAGCTTAGACGCTCGTAGAGGGTCAAATACCCTGTTGACAGGTTGACATACAGTGGCTACTCTGCAAAGCATTATGCTTACATGAAAAAAGTGATGGAGGTCAAAGAACCAGGTACATATGCTGAAGCAGTGAAAGATGAGAATTGGTTTGTAGCCATGGACGAAGAAATGAATGCCTTGACTGAAAATAAAACATGGGATTTAGTGCCACTGCCTGAAGGGAAAAAGACCATTGGCTGCAAATGGGTCTACAAAATCAAATGCAAGTCAGATGGCAGTGTGGAGAGATACAAAGCCAGGCTGGTCGCAAAGGGGTATGCCCAACAGTATGGACTTGATTATGAGGAAACATTCAGCCCTATTGCCAAGATGGCAACCATATGCACTGTGATTGCCTTGGCTGCTGCTAAAGGCTGGAAATTGCAGTAGATGGACGTTAAGAATGCATTTCTTAACGGTGACCTAGTAGAGGATGTCTATATGGTTCAACCGGAATGGTATGTTCACCCTGATTTTCAGCGTTATGTATGGAGGCTAAAAAAGGCATTGTACAGGCTGAAACAGGCTCCGAGAGCTTGGCATGCTAGGATCAGTAACTACTTGCTTGCAGAGATTGGGTTTTGCTATTGGCAGGGCTGATCACAGCCTATTTACAAAGAAGACTGACAGTGGCTTGGTAGTGCCGGTCATATACGTTGATGATTTGATAATCACTGGTGATGATGACTTGGGCATACAACATGTAATGAAGATGCTGAAATCTGAATTTGACATGAAAGACCTAGGAGAACTGAAGTATTTCTTGGGCATTGAGGTAGTTATTGTTGACAATGGGTTATGGCTGATGCAAAAGCACTATGCCATGGAGATGCTGAAGAAGTATGGCATGGCTGAATGTAAACTATTGGATACACCTCTTGATCAGAATGTCAAGCTGGACATGAACACTGGGGATGAAGTAGAGGATGTGACTATGTACAGGCAGATGGTTGGCAGCTTGATTTACTTGACCATCACTAGGCCTGACTTGAGCTATGTTGTAGGGCTCATAAGCCAGTTTATGCAGAAGCCTAGAAAGCCGCACTTGGATGCAGTTAGACGTATTATGAGATATGGTGAATCCATTGTAGAGTATGGGCTATTCTATGTCAGAGATAAGCCCTTGATATTGACTGGATACACGGATGCAGATTGGGCAGGTTGCTCATATGACCGTAGATCTACGAGTGGATATGCATTTGGATTTGGTAGCGGCATGATTAGCTGGAGCAGCAAGAAGTAGCCTACGGTTGCTTTGTGGAGTACTGAGGCAGAGTACAGGGGTGCTGCATTAGCAGCATGCGAGATTTCATGGCTGCTCAAGCTTATGGCTGATTTGGACATACATGTAGATGATCCAGTGAAGTTACTATGTGATAATCTGAGTAGTGTACTCCTGGCTATGAATCCAGTCTATCATGCCAGGACGAAACACATAGAGGTACACTACCATTTCATCAGAGAGATGGTTCTTGCAGGACGAGTTGATCTTTTGCATGTAAAGACAGATGAACAGGTAGCGGATATCTTTACCAAGTCCTTGGGTAAACATAAGTTCTGTGGTTTTATGTGAGAAATGCGGGATCTAGAGCATGGCAAAACGGGAAGCTATGGAGGATGAAATGAGAAGTGTGGACTCATGATGGAGAAGACAAAGACACTGTTTGTTACACAAGTGAATTAGGTTCCAAGATTGAGACTTGGACTCATAAACACAATCTTGTGTATGTGGACAATGACATTGACACTTCACTGAAAAGAAAAGAGTACTATCATAGCATTAAGAAAGGAAGCAAGTACAATGCTTTATAGGAAAATAGGAAATTGCAGTAGGCACCATTGTGCATATGGGATAAGTTAACCTGCATGTCCTTGACCCTGAAGCTCCATACAAAGAGGATGTTTTAGTGAGTGTGATTGCTAATTCTCAACATTTTAGACAGCTGCTTGGAGTACAGATTGTGTCTTGAGCTTGAGGGGGAGTGTTAGAATATCAAGCTCTTTCATGTGTGTTTGACCGTGGACACAGCTAGTCTGGCTAGATCAGTTAGGTACATTAAATAAGTTGGTTCTACTTCTGGTGTGAATGGTCTTTATGACCTTAGGTTGTATATGCACTAAAGTGTGTATGGAATGAATAATGAGTAGAATGTAGAGAGGAAGCATGTTGCTTCACTCTGAGTTGCTCTCTTTTCTGCATCCATGAAAGCTAACAGCCATTCCAATCCACCTCCTCTGGAACTCCTGCAACGATGCTTTCCAGCAATGTCACCCCGTTTTGTTCATTAGTGCGTTGTATTTGTGTCCTGAGAAAAGGGTGTGGACCATTTTAGCTTGCATCCTTGTCACAGGGTCTGGAATGTCAGCCAAATTGATTCCATCCACCATGTGCATGTCCTCTTTTTTGACTTCCATCATGGCATACACATCTCTTTTTGGGCGCCTCTCCTTCTTGGACACCATCCCCAGGGCTTTCTCGACAATAGCTGCATTAAGGGGCACTTGCACCCTTCTTTCCTGGTCACCAGTCCTTACTGTGACCGTGCCACAGCTCCTTCCTTCATCAAAGCTCCTTAAGAAGTCAGCGCACATGCTGTAATCTACAGTCTGTCCGACCTTTTCCACGTACTTTCGGAGGTTGCATTTGTCCACCAACTCTTTCATGGCCAGCTCTTCCAGGATAGCTTCATCTAAATTCATGGTATGCTTGAATGTGAACTGGCTAAATCCACGTGTCTCAACGCTGATTCCATACTTTGTAAGCTTCTCTTCAATGAATGAAAGTTTACCCTGTCCTACCATGATAGATGCCTGTCATTACACCATGCCAACATTAGCGTTATGAATTGGCTCATCACTAACAAAAACCTTAGAAGGAATGCATGTGACAATTTTCTGTGTTGATTCAGAGGCATGAAACTTGGAAATAATTCAAAAGCAACATCTATTTCCTCCTTGCATTCTTTCCTATTTGAATTCAGTTGATCATTTTCAACCATTATACATCTTGCTACATCACTTGGCTCTCACTTTGCTCCCCCCCTTTTCCTTAAGTTTTAAGGGAATCCTTCCTAGGATTAGTAATGGGAGAAGGAGGGCTTGCATGGGCTGTGTGGGGCAAGTTACTTGGCCAACAACCAAGTATAGAGGTTAGGGTTATATTCGAGCTAGGCATGATGATCAAGTTCATGTGGTTGTATGGAAGCTTGGTTGATATAGGTCAAGACATCATGAAAGATGTCCCCGAAGTTGAGGCGACTAGCAATGTGCAACTCCTCTTTTGTGAGGAATTGGTCAATGTAAGGGTGGGCCAACACCTGGTCATCTAAGTGTATGTTGCGTGTAATGGCCAAAACCCTAAATGAAAGAGGTGCCACATAAGTAGGGTCGTGTTCAATTGTTTTGATTGCCCTTCTTTGCTCGACATTGGTCATGATACGACACCCTTTTTTCTCCCATTAGAGTCACAAGGAATACCATAGTTGTAAGAATGAAGAAGTAGAGTTGGCCAGCTACGTGAGCTCCTCCAGTTCTTGTTTAGGTGTAGAGCGAGCATGCTTGTGGTAAGAGGTAATTAGTCTTCTGAGAACGACTTGCTCCTTTGAGATTTCTCCATTAGCGATTAATTCGGCGGCAATTTTGGGGAATTTGACAATCAGAAACTCATAATCTTCCCAAGTGCATGGCAAAGCATGAACATCAAAAGCAAGGGGTTCATCAAGAAGTCCTAAGTCAAGCCTCTCATAGCTCATAGCGAATGTGATGAAGGTGTTGTCTAACTCCTTGATGCATGTCACTACGTTGTCTCCCGAGGTCTTAGCAAGATCCTTGGCCACTGAAAGGAAAGTTTGTCTTTCATACGAAGGCCTAAGACCTGCTGGTGGTGATGGTGCAATTGGGCTGGACAGTGGTGACTCCATTGATGGCGTCATAGATGGGACTTTGCACTCAGGAGCACTTTGAGATGCTGCAGGGGGCTCCAGTGGCATAGGAGGTGTGCTGCATTCTATCTGAGCCAGCATGGGAATGCTCGACTCCTCTAACTTGGATAAATCTGGGGCATCTCTAGCTCTGGACGATAAATGAGTTGGGATTCATTAATCACAACCGGTGTTGGTCCAGCTTGCTTTGCAGTCTAGGCTCCATAGCAGTTTGAGCGTGGGGTGAGATATCACAGCCCTTCTCCCTAGGCTTGGTCATGGGCGTGGCCATAGGGGTCTCTATCAGTGGCTCTGCAATTGTAGAAGGCTCAAGATAACCCTTTGCTGAAAGTAGTCACTATGCGCACATTGCCTATCACAAGATGGATGCGATCTAGGTTATAGTCCACATTGCAGTTTGTCTGCTTTTTAAAAGTGCGACCTAGTAGTGACTTATTACCGGCCCCTTTAGTGTTTGACAATACATAAAAGAAGGTTGGTACACTTTCAGACTCGATAGAGATGGCCACTTTGCATTTTCCTAAGAATGAGTAAGTGTTGCCCCCGAATGGGCTGAGTTTAGCGTTTGTAGGCTGTAATTTAGGTTGACCAATGCGTGTCCAATGGTCATGCATCAAGATATTATAGTCGGCACCTTCTCGATCAAGGCATCAAAGGAATACATCAGTTCTGCGGTGACCGTGATTCATAGGTAGGCGGGTGCCACTGCTTCTTCATCTTGATTTGTCAGTTCGGTAATTGTGGCCACGCAGACGTTGATAGGGGCTTCAAGCATAGGTGGCTCATGCAACGGTGGGAAGGAGGATAGTACTTTTTCATGCGACTGCCATTGAAGAAGCCTATTCCTTCACCTTCGAGTGTCTCCAACTCAACATTGCCTGTTCTACTAATTGTACGTACTCAGAAAGGTCCTAGTCCTCGAAATTTCATTTTCTGTTTGTGACCCTTCACAGAGTATAGTAGAACGAGGCCCCCCGATCAAAGTTGTGCTGTTTGACATGCTTGTCAAACCACATCTTTCTTCGTGCCTTCTCATAAATCACAGGGTGGGTGGCCAAGAGTCGAGTCTCTGTGAGACGCTCTAACTCCACCAAGCGGTTGGTCCAAGCCTCTCTTCCCTCCCAACGCTCTTGAGTTGCTATCCTTAAGCTAGGGACAAAGAACTCTAAGGGTAGAATGGCCTCTGTTCCATAAGTCAGCCTAAAGGGCGTTTGTCCTACAGCCGTCTTATAAGCTGTACGATAGGCCCACAAGGCCGCCATCAATTTGTTATCCCAGTCACTTCGTGATGTGGATACTATTTTAGTAAGCATGTTAACTAGGATTTTATTCGTGGATTCTGCTTGGCCATTTGCTTGAGGGTAGTAGGGAGAGGACCTTCTATGAATGATTAGGAAGGTCAAGAGCAGGTGGGATATCACTTCATTAATAAAGTGCATGCCCTGATCACTTACTAGTTCAATTGGACAACCAAAACGTGAAAAGACCTGCTCCCACAAGAACCTCGCAGTGGTTCTAGCATCGTTCCTCCTAGTGGCTCTTGCCTCTGCCCACTTTGTCAGGTAATCAATTGCCACAATGATGTAGCATGCCTGGGACGCATGGGCACCTTAGTCCTCTGGCACTCATCGCAGTGTTTTACAAATTTAGCAGCATCACAAAATAGGGTGGGCCACCATAGTTGGGATTGTAGCACGTTACAGGTTGTTGTGTCCCCACTAAAGTGTCCTCCAGCTATTCCACCATGCGCTTATCTCAATACATCATGCATCTCATGCTCACACACACATCCACGCAACAAACTATCTTGTCCTAGCCTATAGAGTTGGCCGGCGATTAGTTGGTATAGCTGGATATTTAAGATAAGTCTCCTTAGCCTGGCTTTCTCAATAGGTCTCTCAAGCAGACCGTTCTCTAGCACTTGAACTACATCATCAGCCCAATATGGCATTAGATCGGCCCTAAACAAGTCTCTTTTGCTAGACAGGCCAAAGAGGTGAGCGTCCGGTAGGTCATCAGGTATGCCTTGTCCAACAGCTTCTCTTGTGGGTATGAGGGACATGTGATCAGCCATGGAGTGCTGCTTTCCCTTACGTACAACCATAGAAAAATCAAATTCCAATAAGAGAAGTAACCATCTAGCTATGCGACATGTAGCGCATGGCTTGTTCACAAGATAAAGCAAGGCTTGATGGTCAACGAAAAAGATGAAGGGTGTGGCCAAAAGATAATGCCTAAATTTCTTTACAATAAACACCATGGCTAACCCTTCCCTTTCTGTAGTGGAATGGTTCATCTCCATTTCAGTGAGTTGCTTGCTAGCAAAACTCATAGGGTAATCTAGGTTATGCTCACCAGGCTGGCATAGAACAGCTCCAATAGCAAACTTAGAGGCATCTATGTGCACATGGAATGTTATGCTCCAGTCTGGGGCTTGTAAGATTGGTGCAGTGGTGAGAGCCTTCTTCAACTCTTCATATGCATGCTGGCATTCCTCAGTCCACTCAAATACGATCAACAGCTTGTACAATGGTCTAGCAATCAGTGCAAAATTCAGTACAAAGCGTTGATAGTATCCTTCATGGCCTAAGAAACACTGAACGCCCTTGTAGTTAATGGGTGGTGGTAGGTCGACAATGAACCTAACTTTTGAGAAGTCGGTGGCAATGCCATTCCTTGACATTACGTGCCCTAGGATACATCAGTGCTTCACCCAGAATTGGCACTTTAAGGGGTTCAACGAGAGGTTGTATAATCGACACCGTTCAAAGACAACTCTCAACTTTTCTAAGTGTTCAGCCCAACAAGAGTGTATGCATAAATCTTCTACAAACACCTCTAACTCGCGTCTAAGCATATCCTTGAAGATGGTTCACATTAATCGTTGGAAGATTGCAGGCGCATTCATTAGCCCAAAGGGCATAATAATGTAGGCGAATACACCCCACTCCATGGCGAAGGCAGTCTTGTGCCTGTCGTTAGGGTGCACTTGCACTTGATTATAGCCAGAAAAGCCATCCAGGAAGCTGTAGGCTTCTTTGCCTGCCACCCTCTCCAGCATGTGCTCGGTGTACGGTAAGGGGTAGTTGTCCCTCTTCGTAGCAGCATTAACTTTCTTTTAATTCACGCACACTCGAATTTTACCATTCTTTTTCATAACGATCACTATGAGTGATACCCAATCCGTGTGCTCAATCTCATATATAAATCTCACCTCCATGAGCTTATCAATTTCCTCCTTCACTACATGGGCGTGTTTGGGATTCATAGGGTAAGGTCGTTGCTTTGTTGGCACCGCATCTGGAACCATTGGGATGTTATGGGTCACAACCCTAGGGTCGACTCCTTTAAGTTCCTCTAAGGACCAGGCAAACACATCAACATACTCTCGTAGGAGAGCAACAAGTTTAGTCTCCTTATCCTTAGTCAAGTCGTCAGCAATGAACACAGGTCGAGGCTTCTCACCTTCCCCTGCCAAGTTGACTTCCTTGACCTTGGAGAGTCCCTCAATTGGCTCACTGGTTTGCCCTTGTCTCTTTGCCCCTAGTAGAATCACCACTCTATCACCCTTCTTAAACTTTGTGAAGCGTTTGTGTAGATCCTGCGGCTTCTTTTGCCTCTCTAATTCTGAGTTCTTAGTTCGCTTCCTGGCCTCCTCCTTCAGCCCTCTGCGCCTTAGGTGGACTGGCAAGTCCCCTTTGGTGTGTCTGACCTTAGAGGGTTGGGGTATTTCGAGGTCAGTCTCCGTACTGACTTCTGACTCCGAGTTAAACTCACATCCCTCACTTGAGGAAGGAGTTTTGCCAGGGGGTTGTAATTCAGTAGGTGTATCTGTCTTAAGCACTGGGACCACCAATGGTTGCGCCACTCGTACTTGCTCGTAATCCATGGCTCCCATGTGCTCCAACCAGGATCTATCGCACTCCATCCGCATGACTCCTCTTTCATTCCAACCTGCCCTTTCCCTTCTAGGCATAGAGTTTGCCTTGATCTGTTCGATTGCTCTCCCTTTAGTGTCATATTCTATAGTGTCTAACTCTTCTTCACTCTCGTCCCCAATAGAGCGGCATTTCTCGTACTCCTCATCATCAGAGTCTTGCCCCTTTGACTGCTCGTCATCCTCCGGGTTTTCCTTTCCAATCTCCTTTTCGTCATTGACTAAAGCCCAATTGTATAACAGGTTAAGATCGTGAATTTCGCTCCAATCTCCTTTTCGTCATTGAATAAAGCCCAATTGTATAACAAGTTAAGATCGTGAATTTTGGTCCATTTTCACTAAGGCTTAGCCAAAAGATCACTTAGGGGTTTTAGATTGGCAGCCATGTTGCCCTTCAGTTTATCGATCAGGTACTCTATGATTTCCTGAAGCTTGAGCTTGTTGGTGGGGATATGGAACAAGACCGGTTTCCCTGGGTTACGTGAGATTCCTGCCATCATGCAGAGTGGCACGATGGGCTCCCTTGCCAGCGTGCTTGGGGATTTAGTAGATTGCCTATATAGCTCTTCCTCATCTGGGAACGATAGGTCAACGGTTGCCAAGATGTGCATCCAATCCCGCTCATCCTCAGGGCAAGGGATGTACTTGGTCAATGACCCATAGGGTCTCCTTGCCTGTGCATCACCTTTTAGCATGGTTGAGATAGCATCTAGGTCGGCTGGGGTAGTCTTCCAGATATCCGTCTCAACCATTACCGCTTCTATTCTATTCCCCAAGATGAGATTGTTGCCCCAATCTTCAATAACTCGTGCATTCCTCATCTAGGGCCGGCCTAGCAGTATGTCATAGTCCACTCCCTTCATGACAATGAAGTATGGAAAACTGCACCCTTGGGACCTTCACTAGCCAGTTCTTTAGGACCTCGAATGGTCTGAGCTTCATTCCGTTGGCCAATGTGACATTGAACCTAGCCGTTTCCACAAGTGGATTTCCCTAGGCTTGTAGAACTGCATGGTTCAAGACATTGACACTAGTGCCTGTGTCTACGATTCCTTTTCGTGTTGCATCCCCCAAGGCTAAGATAAGTAAGACTGCATGCATCTCAGTGCCTTTCTAGAGAGCATTGATGTGCAGTGACCTTGGAACTGAGTGTAGCGTTAGGCTTGGAATCTGTGTGACTGCCTCCTGCTCTTGGAAGTTAGCGGCAGTGTCCAGGTTACTTGGCCCAGGCAATGAGATGCCATAAGGGAGATCTGCTTCGGCAGCACCCTCACTTTAGCAACCATGAGAGAGGGTGCTGCCGAAGCAGATCTCCTAGGCTCATGGTTACTGGAGTGGTTACTAAAGTGGTGAGGAGGTTGCTAGGTGGTTGCCTTCCTCCTTGGCCAGCATTCTTTGGCCATATGTCTTGGTTAGCTTGCTGACATGCTTCTTCTTGGTCTTGCCTTTGTGGCATCTCACATGGTGTGGGTACGTTTCCCGATTGAGGTTGCGATGGTGAAACGGGTGTACCCACACTAGAGAGGTCTTCAATTTGGTCCTCCAGTATGGGCTCTACATCCTTAAGGTGTTCCTGGGCATCCTTGACCCACTCCTTGGCTTTAGCTATAGCCTCGAGTTGTCGTCTGGGGGTGGGGGTATTCCCCTACCTTGGCACTCCCTAGGTCTGCTGTCTTAGGAGCTGATGTCTCTACCTCTGCATCAGTGACCCTCTTTCCCGTCACCATCATTTAGCTTCCTCAAACTTAAGGGTAATCTTTGCGTTCGTTCTCTTTCTCCTTCTCCTCTGGCTTTTCTTTCCCAACGAGGCTGTATCCAGGTTACTTGGCCCAGGCAATGAGATGCCTGTCTGTTTTATCTGTGCTCGCGTCATGACATGTAGTGGGATGGGCGTATCCTCACTGCCAAAGGTCTCCACACCGAATAGCCCCAAGGGTACTAAAGGCACATTGGCAGAACTAGTTGATGTCTTTCGTCTAGGCCAGTCAGGAAATAAGTGTGTGATTCCACATTTGGTGCATCGAAAGTCGGCTTTGTCCTTGTTTTCCTGTTCCCTTTCTGGGAAACATGATGAAATATGGCTTGGATGACCGCAAGTCCAGCATGAAATTGGATCTTGGCTTGGTCCTCCAAAGCCTCTGCCTCTTCCTCTACCTAGGGCCATTACCGGTACTGGTCGGTAGTCCATCAGGATTGGATTGCCTTCCTCATCATAGGATATGTATGGGTTCACGTAGGTCTCCTCTTCACTAGGTTCTTCCACGTAGTGAACAGGAGTTTCACTTGGTGGATGGGTTACATATGGCCTTGATGGTCTGGGTATGCCTGTTGGGTTCATCTCTAGCCTAGGGATGGCCGGTCTTGCATCAGTTGTGGTGCTGGAAGTGCCAACTGGGCTCCCTTGCCAAAGAGGTTAGGTGGCCTATTGCCTACGTATGGAGGGTTTGTATTGGTGGCATTGGCAATCTGCAATGTAATGCATCATGATCGAACCTGCCGTAGTTTGAGCAAGGCCTAGATCTAGGATATTGGCACTTGGCTGGGAGGTGGTTACCACCATAGTGTATACACTGCACATGCGACCGCATAGGCTTCCTCATTTGTTCGTGCAATCGTGCAAGCTCCATTCTTACCTCAGCCAGCTCTCCTGGCCTTGGTCAACACTCTTTTCCTTATCCTGTATGCTAGAGTTATCTCTCTCTCTTGAAACTGTTGACCGTTCTGGAGCTCTCTGGCTTGTACTGTCCTGACTGGTGTTCCTCATGCTTCGCTCCCTAAGCTGATCGTCCACCCTTATTGAATCTTCAAAGACTCTAGCTAACACGTCTTGGTGTAGAGTGGAGTTACTAGCCAAAGCTTTGTAGAGCTCCTTGCTTCGAATTCCATTTATAAACATGGTAGACACAGCCTTCTCGTTAGGTCGCTCATTGGCAGGGATCCTCTTGAATAGGCTACGTACATGAGTGACATAGTCTCTTACATCTTCCTTTTCCCTCTGATACTGACATTCATCAATCAGACGATGAGATTGTCAGAGTACCCTGCCTCAGAGAATCTCTTGATAAAGAGGTCCTTAAGACGGGAAAAGTTTGTGCGCTCAGCTACATCTAGACTAGTGTACCAAATTCTCCCCTTATCACCTAAGCACAGATCAAAAGCTTGAGAGTGTTGTGCAAGGTCCATGAGACCATTTGCTTCGCAAACTTGTTCAAATTTCTCCACAAAGCTATATGGGTCATTGCTAGGTTTATACTTGTCTAGCTGCTTTGCTACAATAGGGATCCTAGATTGCCTCTTTGGCCCTTGCATGACCCCTAATCCCGAGAGTAATGTTGTGGCTAAGGCTATTGCGCTCTGCTCAGCGGACGTATTGTCCATGAGCCGCCTGGCTAGAAGTTCACTCAACGATAAGTCAACCTCTACTGCTTGATCTCTCTCTCTCTGCATTTGGCCCTGCTTTGGCTGCACCAGCCAAGGCTAGCACACGGCAGGCCTCGTATATGTCCATGAGCTACCTGGCTATAAGTTCACTAAACGATAAGTCAGCCTCTGCTGCTCGCGCTCTCTCTCTGCATTTGGCCCTGCTTTGGCTGCACCAGCCAAGGCTAGCACATGCCGGGCCTCGTATATGTCTACATCTTGTTGGAGTTTTCTAGCCTTTGCTCATGGTTATAGGCAATTATGCTCTTTAGCACCTTTCTAATCGCCTTTCTTTCCTCTTCTAGGTTTGCTACCACTTCCTCTACTGGCCTGCCCTGAACTACCGTCCTAGTCAACATGTCGTACTCATTGACTAACTCATGCACTAAGATTGGGAATTCCCCCAAGTCCAGTTGGTCCTCTCCTTGTCTGCCTCGTGATCCTAACATTGCTCCCACTTCCAGTTCCACAAGGTGGTCGATCAATTTGAGTAGCTTCGGCAGCAGCATCCAATCCTCTATGTTGTCGCCTTTTGGATCTTCGTGTCCTCTTAGGGTCCTATTGATGGGGCTCTCAGGTAGCCAACTATGTTTTGGGATCTTCTCCTAATAGAGGGTTCCTTGATGTTATTATGTCTCCTGATGAGTTCCTTGTTATTGAAAGCAATTGTCAATCTTATTCACAAGTTGTGCTTCGTGCTTTCTAGTGCTCAGTGTGAAAACAGGCTTTTTCTTTCTTTTTTGTAGTGCACCTTTGTTGAGAAAATCAAAAGTGAGGTGCGGATGCAAGAAATGCTCAATGCAAACTCCACTCTTCCCCTCACGTTTGTAACATGATATGGCTCTAAGCATAGGTTCCGGCTGATCTAAGGTCTTACTGAAAGTCCATGCTGCGTTCTCTATTCTGCTTTAGGGTTGGTTGGTTGGTTGGTCACCGAAAGTCAAGTCAAATTCTAAATTTGGTCTGCTCAGTGTCTAGCTGTTTGGGGTGAATCCTCTGTTATCCCATCTGGCCTCTGGCTTCTAAGGGCTAAATTGGGTTTCCCGAGGGGCCAGAGATGTGAATAGGGTGGCCAGGACTGTAGGGAAGGTTTAAAAACCCTCTATTTAAAGTTTTGGAGAAGCGATGCGATTCTGGGATTCGGACGGGTTGGTCCGATTCTAGGAATTGGACGGGCTGGTCCGATTTTCACAATAGAAACAGTGGTCCGATTCTCGCAGTGGTCCGATTTGAGACTCGGACAGGGTGGTCAAATTTTACTTTGGTCTGATTTTCCTAGTCGGACAGGGGGTCTGACTATTGCAATGGGTCGAGTGGTCCGATTTTGGGACTAGGACCAATGGTCCGATTTTGGCACTGGATCTGATTCTCACAGTGGTTCAATTCTGGGAATCGGATCAGACAGAGTGGTCTAATTCTCGCAGTCGGACGGTTTGACTCCCGAAATTGAATGGTCCGATTCTAGGAATCGGATGGACTGGTCCGACGGCCCGCGGGTTACAGGTGATGCCTCAAGGTCAACATCTACTCCATAGAATCGTTTCGTGCCTTCCAAATAGGTTCAAAACAATACAAGAAACTGCTAGGCATACTTGGAATCAATGTGGCGCTCGAATCGTGTTGAGATGACAAGCTCAACACATGCGGACATTAATGATGGACCGCCTAGTTAGATGGGTCCACATGTCTACACTTAGTACATCGGTGGCCATTATGACTCTCATATGGCCACTGACTCATTACTTATTATATTCAGGTTATTACACCTATTTACAACTGGCATAGTTATAGCACCAGTTGACTAGTGTAGTCGGTTATGCATTGTTTGACTTAGTAGGCCACTTTCCTTTATGTTGTATCTTATCTCTACTTTGTGTACATTGAAAAGTATGTGGAAGAAGAAGAAGAAACCAGCAAGAAAACGTTTTGGCCTCCATCTCTCTTCTTGTCTCTTGAGTGAGCTTCTCCTTGTGCATTCTGTGTGTATTCAGTGTAGCATCTTGAGCAAGTCCCCCCACTACGCGATTCTTGACATGGTATCAGAGCCGCGCCACTAAGAGAGGCTGATTTCGAAGGCTGAAGTGAAGGAGAAGAAGCAAGGTTCGAGCAAGCAAGCCACGGGTAAGAAGCTCTCCCATTCTTCCACTCTTTCTCTTGGATAGTGCCTGTGGAGGCACCAGAAGCAGGGCAGGGCAAAAATCTCAAATTGCAGTGAGATTTGGTGTACGCAAAGAGCGTTGTCTATTCTACAGATAAGCCCTTTAGGGTTGTCCCGCTGCTATTTTGGCCATCTGAGGTCATTTCAGGCCCAGTTTTAGAGCCACAAGGTTGCAGACAGCAGTTCGAGATACCCTGCAATTTTAGATGTGTCTGCCATATACAGGTGCACAGGTTACAGATTTCAGATCTATAAGTTCAAAGGTGTTTACCAGCGAATAAACACAAGGTTTATCTGCAAACCGGTTGCAGATTGCATGTATTGTTGAGCAGACAGTGAAAAAAGCTATTTGGTGTATTGATGTGCACTACAGGTCGAGGGTTACAGAAGATTTGCTTGCTGTTTGGTATAAGTTTTGTGATAATGGCAGAGAACAGTGGAAAGATAGTGAAAAAAGCTGTTTGGTGTATTGATGTGCACTACAGGTCGAGGGTCACAGAAGATTTGCTTGTTGTTTGGTATAAGTTTTGTGATAATGGCAGAGAACAGTGGAAACCCCATCATTGAGAATCTCGACAAGAACAACTACCCTTCATGGAAGTTTCGTGTCACGAACTTCCTTATTGAAAAAGGCCTCTATGAGTTTGTGTCAGGTGAAGAAAAGGAGCCGGAGGTGAGTGATCCTCCAACTGCAAAAGAGACAAAGGCACGGAAGGAATGGAATGCAAAAGACAAAAAGGTCATGTATTGGCTATTTGCAGTAATTGACAATAACAGCAATTTGGCAATATGCAGGTTTCAGGAGGTCGTGGTAACTTTAGAGGTAGGGGGAGCTTTAGAGGAAGAGGTGGATGGCAGAACAGAGGTTCTAACAACTCTGGTTTTGTGTGTCACACCTATGGCAAAACATGTCATATTGCAACCCAATGTTATGCTAAGAAAGATGATATTCGCAATGGTAAGTTGCAGCAGCAAGGAAACTATGCATCGTCTTCACGATAGAATGAAGACAAAAATGAACTTCTGTTTGTTATGCAGCATATGCTGAATACTATTACAAGAAAGGGAACACATGACGTTGTTTGGTATGTTGATTCAGGTGCATCCAATCATATGACCAGCCATGCAGAATGATTTGGAGAGATGCAGGATTTGCAAAATGCAGGTTATGTGCAGACGCGTGATGATTCATGCTACCCAATTTCACATATTGGAAAAGTTCCCTTGTCCTTGCATGATGGTAAGACAAAGAGTATTTCAAATGTATTACATGTGCCATCTATTACAAAGAACTTGGTGTTAGTCGGTCAGATGGTAGAGCAAGGGCTGCAAGTTAGATTTAATGTAAAGGCCTACTTTGTAGAAGACTTCAATGACAAGTGCAGGTTAGTTGCAAAGAGAAGTAGAGTCGGACGTATGTTTACTCTGGATGCTGAAATTCCTACTATGAATGCTGCTATGTATGCTAAAGAAAAAGGTGTTGTTGCAGACATTGAAATTTGGCACAAACGCATTGGACATGCAAATGTACAAAGGCTGGAATTAATGCAGTCCAAAGGGTTGGTTACAAATTTGCCTACATTTAGAGTTGCAAAACTTCATAAGGTATGCGAAGCATGACAATTTGGTAATAAGCAGGCAAGACAACCCTTTTCACATGACAGAGATGTAAGCAGAAATATCCTTGATGTTGTGCATACAGACATTTGGGAACCTACACAAAATGTATCTCTTGGAGGCAGTTCATACTTTGTCATATTCATTAATGATTGTTCTAGAAAGTTGTGGGTATATTTTATGAAGGAAAAGAGTGAAGCGTTTGAGCACTTTAGAACTTTCAAGGCTGTAGTTGAAAGAGAAACAGGCTTGAAAATAAAGTGCTTGAGGTCAGATGGAGGGGGAGAGTATCTCTCAAATGAGTTCAGTGATTTTCTAAGGTCTCATGGGATAAAGAGACAGTTCACATGCAGGTATACACCACAACAAAATGGTGTTGTAGAAAGAAAAAACAGGCATATTGCAAAAGTTGCACGAGCATTAATGGCTGAAAAGAATATGCCCAAAAATTTTTGGTCTGAGGCTATCCATACTGTTTCTAGATTATGAATAGAACTCCCACATCTGCAGTTCATGGGATGACTCCTGAAGAATGCTTTACTGGCAAGAAGCCTGATGTATCGCACTTGAAGGTATTTGGCTGTGTTGCATATGTTCATGTGCCAGATGAGCTACGAAAGAAGCTTGATCCAAAGGCAGAAAAATGTGTCCTTATTGGATACTCTTTAGAGCAGAAAGGGTATCGCTATTATAACCCTATCACATGTAAGTTCAGAGTGAGCAGGGATGTCATCTTTGATGAAATGAGCAGTTGGTATGCATCTAGTGGTGATGCATTGGATGATGATGATGATCATGACACTCATGTGCAGGCTGAAAAGCAAGAATCACAAACTCTTAGTGGACCAGAGACATCATTTGGTAGTCCTTGGTCTGGGAGACTAAGGAGTAGCTCTACATCTTCATGTGCATCTAGTAGCACTACAGGTAAAGACAAAGGAAAGAATAAAGTGTCAGATGGCATTGATGCAGTTCTTGATGGAGACTCCAGTGGCTCAGAGAGCTTGGATGATGAGCTTGGCATTCCTTCTGTCAGGACACCAGGTGTACAGAGAGCTCATAGTAATGTAAAGGCTCCATTGAGTGATCCGATGGTACACAGATCTAGCAGGGTCAGATACCCTGTTAAAAGATTTGGTTTTGAAGGTTATGCAGCTCACCATTATGCTTATATGGTGAAACTAGTTGAGGATGTTGAGCCCACTTGTTTTGAGGATGCTGTTGGTCATACTCATTGGGATGCAGCAATGGATGAAGAGATGGCTGCATTAGAGGCCAATAAGACTTGGGATCTAGTATCATTGCTGAAGGGCAAGAAAGCTATTGGATGTAAGTGGGTTTATAAGATTAAGCACAATGCAGATGGTTCTATTAGTAGGTACAAAGCTAGGATGGTTGCAAAAGGCTATGGCCAGACATATGGCATAGATTATGAAGAAACCTTTAGTCCAATTGCTAGGATGGCAACTGTTAGATGTGTAATTGCCTTGGCATCAGCCAAAGGTTGGAGGTTGCAGCAAATGGATGTGAAGAATGCCTTTTTGCATGGTGATTTGCAAGAAGAAGTGTATATGGATCAGCCAGTAGGTTATGAAGATTTAGAGCATCCCACATATATGTGCAGGTTGAAGAAGGCGCTCTATGGGCTCAAGCAAGCACCTAGAGCATGGTCTGACAAGATCAGAGAGTATCTTGTCAATATTGGATTTTATGTTTCTGATGCTGATCACTCACTTTATGTGAAAAGGGAGATGCAGGTTTGGTCATCATAGTCATCTATGTGGATGACTTGATTATTACAGGTGATAGTGATAGTGGGATTGCTGAAGTCAAGGATTTTTTGAAGAAGAAGTTTGAGATGAAGGATTTAGGTGAGCTAAGGTACTTCCTTGGCATTGAGGTGATCAGATGTGATGATGGTATATGGTTGTCCCAAAGACAGTATGGCTTGGATATGTTGTCCAAGTATGGTATGACAGCACGCAAACCACTTTCAGTCCCGTTGAAGCAGAATGTAAAGTTGAGTGCTGATGTTGGGGATGAGATAGAAGACCCTACTATGTTCAGGAGGATAGTGGGGAGTTTGATCTACATGACCATTACAAGGCCAGACTTGAGCTACGCTGTTGGTCTTGTGAGTCAGTTTATGCAAGTACCTAGAAAGCCACATTTGGATGTAATCAGACGCATATTGAGATATGTGAAGTCCACGTTACATTATGGACTTCTCTATGAGGTAGGTACAGATGTACAAGTGTTTGGATACACAGATGAAGATTGGGCTGGTAGTATGTCTGATAGAAGATCTACCACTGGGGATACATGTTCTCTCTTGATAGTGCAATAGTTACTTGGAGCAGCAAAAAGAAATCTACAGTTGCTTTGTCAAGTACAGAGGCTGAGTATAGAGGTGCCGTTGTTGCAGTATGTGAGGTAGTATGGCTGCAAAAGTTATTGACTGATTTAGATGTGCAGGTGGAAGGTCCAGTTGTCATTTATTGTGACAACATGAGCAGTATAGAGTTGGCTAGGAACCCTGTGTTCCATGCTAGGACAAAACATATTGAGATACACTACCACTTTGTGAAAGAGAAGGTACTAGCAGGTGAGATTGACTTGGTGTATGCCAGCACACAGGATCAGATAGCTGACATCTTCACAAAGGCATTGGGTACAGAGAAGCTTTAAAAGTTTCGAAGCTTACTTGGAGTTGTAGAGATGCAGTTGAGCTTGAGGGGGAGTGTTGAGATGACAAGCTCAACACATGCGGACATTAATGATGGACCGCCTGGTTAGATGGGTCCACATGTCTACACTTAGCACGTCGGTGGTCATTATGACTCTCACATGGCCACTGACTCATTACTTATTATATTCAGGTTATTACACTTATTTACAGCTGGCATAGTTATAGCACCAGTCGACTAGTGTAGTCAGTTATGCATTGTTTGACTTAGTAGGCCACTTTCCTTTATGTTGTATCTTATCTATACTTTGTGTACATTGAAAAGTGTGCGGAAGAAGAAGAAGAAACTAGCAAGAAAACGTTTTGGCCTCCATCTCTCTTCTTGTCTCTTGAGTGAGCTTCTCCTTGTGCATTCTGCGTGTGTTTGGTGTAGCATCTTGAGCAAGTCCCCCCACCACGCGATTCTTGACAAATCGATCGGCACTTCAATGATCTCCCCGCAACTCTCTCTCTCTCTCTCTCTCTCTCTCTCTCTCTCTCTCTCTCTCTCTCTCGCTCTCTCCCTGGCTCTCAAGCTCACTCTCTTCTTAGAAAGCATAATGTGAAATGTGGTCTTTCCTAGTTTCCTGGGCCTCTTATTGCCCC
This sequence comes from Lygodium microphyllum, assembly GCF_053477565.2. Taxonomy (NCBI): domain Eukaryota; kingdom Viridiplantae; phylum Streptophyta; class Polypodiopsida; order Schizaeales; family Lygodiaceae; genus Lygodium; species Lygodium microphyllum. Next base: position 61,952,066 of record NC_141160.1, read on the forward strand.
ATCCCAGCCTGCTGTAACCTTAGAAACTAATCCCTCACATTCTTCCAGCCAGAAATCCCCTATTTTCTTGTTTCCAGCAGTAGTAGAACCCTTCTGTTTCCCTTCTTTTTCCTATCCTAATCTTAACCTAATGCAACAAAAATCAAAACTAGAGATGGAGATGGATGGTCCTACTCTAATATTCAACAACAAATCCAAATACTTACTTGCTCCAAGGATCAAAACCTCCTAAATCTCCTACTATCTCGAGCACCGGTTTGGACTGCAAACCCTACTTCTATGCTCGATTTGATGCGTGTAGTGCTCAAGGCCCGATTACGTCGGTCCTGGCAACAGAACCAAAATGGAGGGGAGCTATGAAGCTCTACCCTGAGACCTACGGACCGCTTATTGATCAAGCTTTTGAAGCCAAGCGGCCATGGCTACCTCTCACATAGCCGACGCGCATTGCCTACCTTATGGGTGTAGTGAGCTTACCTTGGTGCTCGATCGAGTTCCCTCCTCTCTCTTGCACTCCGATAGTTCCACGATCCTCGTGGCAAGCTTAAGAAACCTCAAGCCCTCTCCATCAAGCTCCATCCTCCATAGCCACGCAAGAGAAGAGAAGAGAAGAGAAGAAGAGAAGATGAAGAGAGAAGATGGGGGGCTTCTTCTCCACGATCCCTCACTCTCACACACTCACTCCCTCACTCCCTCACACTCCCTCAACCCCTCACTCAAGCACAAGCAAGAAGGCAAGAAACAAGAGAAGAAGAAGAAGAAGCTTTGGCCACACACAAGAATGAGCTTCTCATTCACTTTTGAACGTTATATACATGCCCTACTTTTTGGGCGGTCACCCCACTTTTTACATGGCCAGCCATTAGCCTAGGCCCTCTTTTCCTATTTTCCGCCATTCAAACTTATCCCATTCCCAACTAATGCATACAATTTGCACAGGAGTGAGCCTAGCACTCTTTTACAAGGATTCGGGAGCGCTTTCACAATTAATGGTGCACTTTTACTCTTTTCTTTTCTCGAGGCGACATTGAGGCCTTCTGGGGAGGTCGTCATTCAAAATTTTTAGGGTTTGACCTCCATCCGGGGCACCTTTTCCTTCCCTTGTCCTGTGCCCTTTTGGTTATCTCCTTCTTCCATTTTCCCACTCCTTTGCTTCATTTTCCGATCCTCTGTGCTGCGGTAAACAATAGAAATTATCTAATTGATTGCAAGTTGTCTTGGTTTGATCCACAAGATAAGTTTCCAATTTACCAAGAGTCGAGGCTATCATAATTTTTGGGTTTTTAATCCATTTAATGATTGCTTGTTCTAATCAAGTACATCAACAAGATCCTAACGTATCAGGCCATTGGTTATCACAATCTATCATTTCATGCGACCATTTCAAGGTGTCAATGTAACAACTATGATTTTATGTGAACGATTCACTAATCTAGTCACATATGGAATTTCATACGATCATCTACATCTATGAACAACTAGGAATGAAAGAATACATAACCAACATATAGCTTTTATGAGTATCCTTTTCCTTCAATGGATATTAAAATGAAGACTATGACCTATGAGTGTGTAGAACCATAGAAGTTCTTTCATTCCGGCTAATAGAACAGTAAGCATAGATAGAAAAAGGGTTCGAAAACACCAAAGTTCTTCAAGCGCCATCTCCCAGTTGAAACCTTGGTCTTTCTTTGACTTTTTGATACTTTCATAATCTCCAACTCCAGATCTACCCTTGACGCAAGAAGCCCATTGCTCCAAGAGTGCTTTCCTCTTCTCCTTCTAGCATCGGTTTGCCTCTCTCTCTCTCTCTCTCTCTCTCTCTCCTTCTTCTTCTCCTTCTCTCTCTCTCCCTCTTCTTCTTCTTCTCTCTCTGCCTCTTCTCTCTCTCTCTCTCTCTCTCTCTCTCTCTCTCTCTCTCTCTCTCTCTCTCTCTCTCTCTCTCTCTCTCTCTCTCTCTCTCTCTCTCTCTCTCTCTCTCTCTCTCTCTTTGTCACGGCCAGGGGGAGCGGCGCCTATTGGAGGCCGCCCGGGGGGGTTTCTTGTTCACGACAGGGGGGGCTGCTGCCTGCTGCTGACACGGAGGGGGGGCTGGTGTCCAGACGGAGGGGGGGCATGCTATACTCCAGCCCCATGAGGGGGCTCCCTTTTTAATGGGGGAGGGAGGTGGTATGGGGGAGGGGAGACGGCTATTCACAGTTGCCACCCTCCACCTGGGGGGGTTGCATGCCCCCCTCTCTTCCTTAACTCACACACACTCTCTCTCTCCCCGCCATGCAGGCGGTAGGGGGAGAGAAAAAAAAATTGTTCTAATTTTAGAAAATTTAAAAGGGGGGTTCTCATGGGGGGAAGGCACGGGGGTCACAAGGGGGGATATTACATCCTCTCCCCCTTAAAGGAATCGAGATGTCCTCATCTCGAGAAGACTTGGGGAAGACAAGCACTAACGGGGCTTACGACCTGTGGGTTAAGACCCACCATGCATCCGCTGCGCTACTCTTAATGTTTCAAGTAGTGCACTCATATTATTCGAATTAACCATAGGTAAAAGAGTAGGATTTATTCTCAATTGTGTTACATGTCGATTAAGCTTCTAGGAATTTTAGTCCTTTTAGTGGGCTCTAGATCTTCGTCTTCATCTGATCCGTCTATATATCCATAGACTGCACATGTGTAGCTTCGTTTTCTTGGAGGCTCAATGTCTTCTAGACTTAGATCATTGCAGTCTGCTTGGATGTGTCCTAGCTCATTACAATGGAAGCATTGACGGTAGGGACATCTCCTACGGATGTGCCCTATCTCTCCGCACGTATGGCATCTCTTATCTTGATCTCCATAGTCATCTTTGCTACAATTGCCCGATTTAAGCTCTTGGACGATTGGATTTTCTCGGTGTAATGCATCTTGCAAGTCCCTTGGACTCATTGCTTCAAGACGGTGGTTCAGAGGAGTATTCAGGCCATGGCAGAACTTGGATACTTGCTGTGCAATATCCATAGGTGGCGCATATTTTAGTAGGATTACAAACTTTGAGTAGTAAGCTTCCAGGGTTAATTCCAGCTGCTTGAGCTTGAAGAATTCATTCATCTTCAAGGTCTGGTAGGTTGGCGGAAGGTATCGTCTGTGTACAACATCTTTCAGCTGAGTCCACATAGCAACGACTTCAAAATACCTTAATCTTTGCACCATTGCTTCCATCATAGTCGAGCCTAGCCAACTAACTTCAGTTTTCCAATCATTGCTTGATTCATGGAGGCAGTTCCTGAAGTAGAGAAATAGTCATCCATCGTCTCAATCCATATCTCCGCTTCTACTGCGACGTCTAACCCTTCTCCATCAAACTCGGGTGCCTTAATTTGCTTGAGAAGAAATTTCTTCTCTTGCATGTCAGCATTCGTGGGTGCAGAAGGTGCCTGACAATCAAGCCATACCACTCAGGTTATTTCTGTTTAGGATATGTCTATGAACCGAACATTAATCAATCATGTATCATCATGAAATTTTGCTCTGATACCAACTGTAATGTGTCCGCTTGGGGCAGACTCGGGAAGACCTAGATCGCAAACCCTGTGACATTCCTTGTGAGTGCCAAACAGTGCTTTCTAGACTCTCTTCCCGATGGGCTGCTAAGACGTGTCCCACAAGTGGACGAGCGGACACGTTACATCCTCAAGCCTCCACCTCCAAGATCCATCCTCCATAGCCGTGTGCAAGAGAAGAGAAGAGAAGAAGAAGAGAGGAGATGGTGGAGAGCTTCACCTCCTTGATCCCCCACCCTCACACACTCCCTCTCTCAAGCACACATAAGCAAGCAAAGAGAAGAGAATAAGAGAAGAAGAAGAGTCTCTTGTTGCCACACACCAAAGAATGAGCTCTCATTCACTTTTTGAACTTTATATACACGCCCTAAAATCCCATGGGCACCCATCCCCTTTTCTACATGATCGGCCATTATTGTGACAAGGTCCTCTTTTCCATTCCCTTCTACTTGGCCTATTTCTTTAGCTTATGTCCATTTACCCTTTTACAATTTGCATAGGAGGGAGCCTAGCGCTCTTTTACAAAAGTTTCGGGGCACCTTTCACTTAAAAATAAACTTTTGCCTTTAACTTGATTTTAGAGGCCGCCCTTGTACCTTTTCTTGTTCTCCGTCTTGCTTCTTCCATTTCATCCATATTTCACTTATTTTGCTTCCATCTTGAGCTGGGGTTAACATTAAATATGTTGATTTGGGACATGTATGCTCAGCATGTTAGTTTGGAAAACAAGCTATGTTTCTATTTGCCAAGAACATGACATAGAATAGCAGCAAGCCTCTATAGCTTGTGCACTTAGATATATGGGGACATGTACATAATACATCACTTGGTAGGTCTTGATACTATGTGACATTTGTGGATGACTATAGAAGGTACACATGGATATACATCTTAAATAATAGGAATGAGGTGTTGGACATCTTTATGGATTTTAAAGCTCATGCTGAAAAAGAGCTTAAATGTTATGTCTCATGCTTACAATTTGATGGTCGTGGAGAGTATGTCTCAAAGGAGTTTGACAGATACTTAGCAAAGCATGGGATTAAGAGGCAATTGACTTGCAGCTATAATCCATAGAAAAATGGAGTTGCTGAAAGAAAGAACATGATAACTATGGAGGTAGCGAGGGCCATGTTAAATGAGAAGGATATGCCATTGCATTATTGGGCTAAAGTAGCACTTACAGTTGTGTATGTGATGAATAGAACACCTACTGCAGGAATACATGAAAAGAAACCTTATGAGTAGCTATATGGCTACAAGCTTGATATCCGACATTTGAAAGTATTTGGTAGTATTGCATATGTCCATGTTCCCAATGACAAAGGGAAGAAACTTGATCCTAAAGTAGTGAAGTGCATTTTCATTGGATACTCACAAGAAAGGAAGGCATATAAGTGGATTGTTCCTACTACACGAGAGATATTGCTTAGCTATGATGTCATGTTTGATGAGTTAGCATCTTGATATGGTGCTAAGAAGGCTGCAATATATGATGGCAATTCACATGGCACATATGCTGAAAATGAATAGCAAGGCACCACTTCTATTAGGGGACCTATTTAGGATGCATTTGGCAGTGTAAGTCCTTGGATAGGAAGGCTTTGTAGCCATGGGTCTCCATCCATTGACATGGATATGTCAGTGATGGGGGAGAGATACATGAAAAGAGAAGGTTTCTAATGATGTTACATATCCATTGACTTCAAGATATGACTCTAGTGAGCATCTGGATAGTGAGTTTGGCATATTTGCAGTGGCTACACCACTTCAAGTTAAGTAGAGATATATACCACCTCATGAGAGAGTGAAATCTAGTTCATCTTAGTTTGGCAGAGATTGCAGAGAGAAAGGAAGCCTGTGGATAGGCTTATCTACAGTGGATACTCATTGAGACATTATGCATACATGACAGAAGTGTAGAAATACAAAGAGCCTACATCTTTTGTAGAAGTAGTTAAGGATGAGAATTGGTACACAGCTATGGATAATGAATATGAGACTTTGCTTAAAAATAGAACATGGGATTTGGTTGAGTTGCTTGAGGAGAAAATGCCTATTGGATGAAGTAAGTCTATAAAGTAAAATTTAAGTCTGATGGCTCACTAGAGAGGTACAAAACTAGATTGATAGTGAAAGGATATACCGAGCAATATGGGATGGATTATGAGGAAACCTTTAGTCCAACTGCTAAGATGGCAACTATACGGACTGTTATTGCATTGCTTGCACCCAAAGGCCAAAGTCTATATCAAATGGACATTAAAAATGATTTTCTAAATGGTGAATTTTTTAAAGAGGTTTATATGGATAAGCCAGAGGGCTGTGTGCATCTTGGCTATCCATCCTATGTATGCAGATTGAAGAAAGCATTGTATGGCTTAAAGCAAGCCCCATGGACATGGAATGCCATGATTAATTTCTACTTGTAGATGCTTGGATTTCAAGTGGGTAAAGCTAATCATAGCCTATTTACCAGGAAAATAGAGATAGGATATGTGATTTTGGTATTCTATGTAGAAGATATGGTGATCACAGGTGATGCTATATATGGCATTGATGACATAAAAGCTATGTTGCAAATAGAATTTCAGATTATAGACTTGGGAGAGTTGAAATATTTCTTAGGGATTGAACTTATGCATACACCTCATGGGATATGGATGATACAAAAATAGTATACACAGAATATGTGGATAAGTATGGCATGCTAGAATGCAAACCCATGGACACACCATTGGATCAAAATGTAAAGATGACTATTGATACATGAAATGTGATAGAAAGCATGACTATGTATAGATAGATGGTTGGGAATCTAATCTATCTCACTATCACTAGACTGGACTTGAGTTATGGAGTTGGTTTGATCCACCAATTTATGTAGCAGCCAAGGAACACTCACTTAGATGCTGTGAAGAGAATTTTGAGATATGTGAAGGGTACATTGTCTTATGGCCTATTCTATGAGCATGGTAAGCCTATTGAGCTTAAAGGTTATAGTGATGTGGATTGGACTAGCTATATGTATGAAAGGAGATTAACCAGTGGATATGCATTTGGTCTTGGAAGTAGCATGGTCAGTTGGAGTAGTAAAAAACAATCTACTGTGGCTCTCTCAAGTACAGAAGTGGAATACAAGGGTGCATCATTAGCTGCATGTGAGGCTACTTAGCTATTAAGTTGATGGATGACTTGGGGATTCATGTGGATAAACTAGTCAAGCTATATTGTGATAATGTGAGTAGTATGCTTCTGGCAAGCAATCTAGTTTATCATGCCATGTCAAAGCACATAAAGGTATATTACCATTTCATTAGGGAAATGGTGCTTGGAGGCAGGATAGACCTCATATATGTGAAGAGACTAAAGACCAAGTGGCAAACATCTTTACCAAATCACTTGGTAGAGATAAGTTCACTCATTTTAGATATTGCTACTTGGGATACAGGAAGTTACTTGAGCTTTTGAGGGGGAGTGTTGAGATATGCAAGCTCAGTTAGTACTTCTACCAAGAATACTGAGAGCTAACTTCTCTCTGTTGTCCCTATCTCTCTCTCATCTTTCTAAGATTTACTCCTAAAGAATTTGCTTTGTAAGTGGTGAAGATTTGAAACTAGAGGTCCAAAATTCCATGACATTCAAGAGAGCTCTCAAATAGCACTATCAAAGAAATATGTCAAAGGTAGTAGTCATGGATGTATCTGTTGCTAGTAACATGAGCTTCACCATGTAGATAGTGTTAAAGATGGCAATAGTTAGTTGCCTTTAAAGCTAGGAGTTGCCATTAGTGCATTAATGAGCCAATGGATGTAGGAGAAGTAAGGACCATCTACCACAACATATGGTTGGAAAGAATGTCACAAAAAGAAGTAGGCTATATAAGGAAGGGAGCAAGGAGATCAAGGGTTGCATAGTCCAAGAGATTAAGGGATTAAGTATCCAAGGGAAATTAGGATTTGAAGGCAAAAGGGCTCCCATGCTTGACTGTTACATCTTTCGTATGTCCCTTTGACGAGTCCTTTCACTAGCATCCTAAGTGCTATCTAGTGGTATAGCTAATACTTGTATTTTCCTGCACCAGGACATCTGGCCATAGTATCGCCATTGTATATATTCATCAGATGTCTTGAGTTCATGAAGGTTCTTTGATCCCTCATTGGTTGTCCCTGAGTATTATGTCATTACCACTTTCCGTCTCTATTGAGACAATTTTATTGTTTTTCTCATGTACCAATATACTTTTGGGTTTGTTCTATTGAGTACATTTTAGTATCTGATTTCATTGTTGTGACTATGTGGAGTTTTGTACACTAGACACGAACTGTAGGGTAGGATATCGATGTCCATGAATATCAACTTTGAGTATGATTGCATTTTATTATGTGTGGTGGTAGTGCTTGGACCCAATGTCGGGACCTAAAATGGGCTTGACACTGGCTCTATGGCACTAGCCGGGCCTCTACTACTCACCTCAAATCACCCCACAACATGGCCTTGTGGCTAGGAGCATCTAAGGGGTATACTATCCTAACCTCGAATACAAAACTTTTGCATTTGTACAAATTTGTAATCCAACGAATATCCTTCCCCACACTCCTTAGAGGGAGTCCCTAAAAATATTGGTATAATACACCACGTAAGCACATACAAAGGGAGTGTGTCCCTTGGTTGATTGCCACAGCTCCACTATGGCTCTCCTACACCTGGGGGATTGGACCCAAGCTGCATCATGAACACATAGAACACATTCAAAACAAGCTCTACTCTTTTGATTGATCAATCTAGGAGATAATATATAGTCCTCACTGAATATCCCTCAAGGAACCAAACCTCTAACCCTATAGCTTAGGGTACCTCACACTCTTAACATCATGTCATTGCTCATTTTGCTATGCATCCAGGATGATATCATATGGTGCGTGCAATGCAATTGTGTATGACTACCATGCTCAAACAAGTCAATTCATTAACAATCAACATTGTGAAAGTGTGAAAACAGTTCTTTTCATGTCTTTCTTCTAAACCGTGATTGATGCATTGCTTAGGGCTAGTACCAAGCATTCTTGTGCTACCAGACCCTCTTAATTTTAGACAACAATGTATCCTATATACCATGCACCATAAAACATCAAAATTCAACTTATTTTAAAGACTTAACAATCCCCTTCTCCCTACCATTTAAAGTTATGCATTCGTTGGTAGGTTTAAAGCGTATTTTTTATGTATTTTTCTTTCACGAAAGCAATAAAAATCCACTTTAACATAGAGATAGGACGGAAATGAGGCTAAAACATGAGGTTTAGCTCTACCATATATTCAAAAACATAAATCTTATTTTTTCTTATTTTATGGATGTGAAAAACCTATTTTTTCTATTTTTCCTTATTTTTGCTATTTATTTATAGATAATTATTGATATTTACTGATTTACTGGTTTAGAGTGATTGATCTTGCTGAGAATGATTTTCTCGTCATATTTCAACCCATAGAAGTAGCATATGCACGACAAAACCCCAAAACCACATAATTTCCCTTAAACTGCATAGTCGCGAGTTTTGCGTCTTTAGTATAAAATTATTATATGACTGATTTTTTGTGATTTCTTTAAGATTGGAGATAAAACAGAGCATTGGCAACCAAATACAATCATTTCCAACCATTTCTAACCAAAATTTATCATTAAAAAATGAAATCTATGACTTACTCATGAAATCGTGCCTTATGACGTATGTATTTCAAAATTGGAGACCCATTGATGCTCCCCAACCACTGTTGAGGATCCTTCCAACCTTGATCTATGCTTCTTTGCGCTCCCGCATCATTGCATGATCAAAATCTTTCATCTCAACCCACCCCCTTATCTCATACATTAACCCATCGAAACATACAACAAGAAGAGAGAGGAGAGAGAAATACTAAAATCAGATATCTTGATTCAATGCATTAATTTTTGATCAATTTGGAGCGATGGATGGCGAAGAAATTGAGCATCTTGCTACCCTCTTGCCTCAGTTTGATTCATGCGGGCAAAAAATGATTAAAAATTACTAATTGGGATGTTGAAAAAAATGGCACCCCCCTTCCCCCCACGTTTCATATTTGTGCCCTTTCAATTCTTGCTTAGTTAAGTTTTAAACTACAAAACTAACTAGCTCAAATTTTCCATGTTCACACTTGGCAGAAGTGGTTTCTCACCAAACGGAGACCCAAACAAACTTTGATTTGCAAACAGACTGGACGACTGGCTTCGTGATGTCGAAATCTATAGACTTGGCCTCTGCCATGCACTTTTTGGCTCCTCTCAGATCACATAGTTGCTTTATAATGCCAAACCTTGTAGGGATTAAATGGGGGGTCAAATGGACTCCAATCAACAAACTGAGACTTGCTTTGGATTTGTAACATCAAATTTTATTTAGGAAACTCCAACTTATCGATCCGCAATTGTTTCATTTTGCATGAAAATTTGGTCTTTCACACGAATTGGTCCACTACAGAAATGCGTCTTCGTAGATTTAAACATCTGCAAGATGGAGAAAATTCAGGAGAAGTTGACCGACTCCCGAAGAAAGTGGGCCACTTTTTCACTTCAAAATGGGCTCTAAAAATCCACTCTCACCCAATTACACATGGCGACCATTATCATCATTCCTCCATGTGCAAAGTTAAATGCATACATGTTGTCATGGTCTAGCCAATGTAGTTCTAGCTCTAGATCAGGTATAGTGGTCTAGGTCCAAATGACACCATCTCTTATGGCTTCTTCGATGCACATAAGAAATGATGTACCCTGAGTGCAATAATCTTCTCCATAGTTTCGAAGGCATCATTTGCATTCCACTCCTTTGATTGGTAACAAATCAGCTCTTCCTCTAATTACTCCCACTACTCCACTAAACATAACAAGTTGTTTCTTGGATTTTATTAATCCAATTGTTGTTCTCTCAATATCCTCAACTTCATCCTCACTTCTGATTCCAATGGCTCATCCAGCCAGTATCTACTTTCCAAAGTTCTTTGGATCTTCCAATGAGGATCTGAGTGCCTTTATTTGTTAGTATGATGTGGCATATACTATCAACTTTCTTGGTCAAGTCAATGAGCCTCATAAGGTTTTGTATTCAAATCTTAGATGTGGAAAAAGATTGTGAATTGGTTAGCAGTAGAACATGGCTAGCCAACATGGGATGATGCACTCATTGCATTCCATATTTGGTTCTAACCTAATAGAATGGATGTGCAGAAGCTTGAAAGTTTTTGTCACCTTAAGCAAGGAGAACAATCAATCTAGGGGTATATTACCAAGTTCACTATTATCAATAGTAGAATTAACCTCGAGGTAAGACCTATGGGTATTATTTTCTCTGTACTTTTGGAAATTACTACAATTTAATTTTTGGTTTCCTTGCTTGTGTTGAATATTACTGAAAAATTTGCAAGTAGAGGGAGACTAGGATAGAGAAGAGGAGGTCTGGAGCTACATGCTCACCTCATATTCATTCACTTATCTTCTCAGAGTCAACTACAAGTGTTATCCTCCAGTGATAGATAGCCTCAACTTAGGGACACTTTACACCTGCTTCTAGTTAGATACATATAACCATATGATAAGGCTTAGACTATGCCTTACCCTTATTTCTCAACAAAAACTGCAAGTAGAGGGAGACTAGGATAGAGAAGAGGAGGTCTGGAGCTACATGCTCACCTCATATTCATTCACTTATCTTCTCAGAGTCAACTACAAGTGTTATCCTCCAGTGATAGATAGCCTCAACTTAGGGGCACTTTACACCTGCTTCTAGTTAGATACATACAACCATATGATAAGGCTTAGACTATGCCTTAGACTTATTTCTCAACACTCCCCCTCAAGCTCAGAATGAGCTTGCAAAGGTAATACTCCAAGTGCACTCCTGAAGTATTCAAACTTATCTTTACCTAATGCTTTGGTAAAGATATCAGCAACTTGGTCATTTGTTTTCACATGGACCAAGTCAATCTCTCCATCAATGACTTTTTCTCTAATGAAGTGATAGTGCACTTCTATGTGTTTTGTTCTTGCATGGTAGATTGGGTTCTTTGCCAACATAATGCTGCTAACATTGTCACAATACATAATGACTTCACCATCAATCTCTATGCCCATGTCATATAAGATCAATCTCAGCCATGTCTGCTCACATGCTGCCAATGCAATGCCTCTATACTCTGCTTTAGTGCTTGATAAAGCAACTGTAGGTTGCTTTTTACTGCTCCAACTTACCATGGCTGATCCAAATGAGAATGCATAGCCACTAGTAGATCTTCTATCCATAGAGCTACCTGCCCAGTTTGCATCTGAGTATCCAAATAATGTAGGCTTGATTCCTTTTCCATAAAACAGCCCAAATCTAGCTGTCTTCTTCACATATCTAAGAACTCTTCTTACTACATCCAAATGTGATTTGCATGGTTTCTGCATAAACTGACTTGTCAATCCAACAACATAACTCAAGTCTGGTCTTGTAATGGTCAAGTAGATAAGACTACCAACCATCTTTCTGAACATAGTAACATCCTCAACATAAGATCCATCATCCATCAACTTAGCATTTTGATCCAATGGTGTATCAACCAGTTTGCATCCTGTCATGCCATATTTTTCCAACATCTCCAATGCATATTGCCTTTGTATCAGCTATATACCATGAGGTGTGTCAATAACCTCAATACCCAAGAAGTATCTCAACAAACCAAGGTCCTTTATATCAAACTCTTTATGTAACCCATGCTTGACTTCAGTAATCTCCTTCTCAAGTGTACTTGTAATAATGAGATCATCAACATAGATGACCACAACAACCATACCATCTTCTGTATGCCTCACATAAAGTGAATAGTCAGCTTTGCTCTGCTGAAATCCCATACTGCACAAGAATTTGCTGATTCTATCACACCATGCTCTTGGTGCTTGCTTCAGTCCATATAAAGCCTTCTTCAACCTGCATACATAATGTGGGTATTTTGAATCCACATAGCCTTTCGGTTGATCCATGTACACTTCCTCTTCTAAGTTGCCATTCAAAAATGCATTTTTCACATCCATTTGATAAAGCCTCCAACCATAGATAGAAGCCAAAGCAATTACCGATCTCACTGTCGTCATTTTAGCTACTGGACTGAATGTTTCTTCATAGTCCAAACCATAAGTTTGTGCATATCCTTTTGCAACTAGCCTTGCTTTTTACCTTTCAAGAGAACCATCCGACTTACATTTGACCTTATAAACCCATTTACATCCAATGGACTTCTTGCCATAAGGTAGTTTCACCAAATCCCAAGTCTTGTTTTTCCTTAGTGCATTCATCTCTTCATCCATTGCTTGTCTCCACTCTTTGCTCTCTACTGCTTCTTCAAAGCAAGTAGGCTCCACATGTTGTACATAAGAAACCATGTATGCATAATGCATCTTCATGAACCCATTATAAGTCAATCTATCAACTGGATACCTTACCCTTTCTGACCTTCTCAATTGAGGTGCACTACCGTGTGTCTCATCTGATCTAGCATGTGGTGGCACATACTTTCCTGCACTTCTAGTGCTAGGTGTTTTAACATGCGGAATGCCATACTCATCATCTATAGATTCATCTTCTGAACTTTCAGTCATTGGTCTCTTACCTTTTGCAACTTTTGCACTCCTTTGTGCATTTCTCAATCTACCACTCCATGGACTGTAGCTGCCACTGCTTTCCACATTCTCTTGAGGTCTTGAAGCATCTTCCACATGCTGATTTTCAGCCTTGTTGTTTGCTGAAATTTTCCTTCCATAGCCATCATCATCATTGCTTTCATAGGAATCAACATCCATTGCAATTTTGGGCTTGTACCATGATTCATATTCACTGAGTTTGACATCCTTGCTTATGTATACTTCCTTACTCACTGGATCATAGCATTTGTATCCCTTCTTCTCATCAGGATATCCAAGGAAAATGCATTTTATAGCCTTAGGTTCCATCTTCTTTCTCAAATCATCCGGAACATGAACATAACAGACACATCCAAAGACTCTAAGGTATGCAATAGTGGGTTTCATGCCATACATTCTCTCATATGGTGACATATTATGAATCAAGGCTGTAGGTGTTCTATTCATAATGTGAACTGCAGTATGCACTGCTTCTGCCCAATATGACAATGGCATGTTCATTTGGTTCATCATTGCCCTTGCAACCTCTGCAATAATCCGATTCTTCCTTTCAGCCACACCATTTTGCTGAGGTGTATACCTGCATGTCAATTGCCTTTTGATACCATGATCTCTCAAGAAGTCACAAAACTCAAATGACATGTACTCTCCACCATTATGTGACCTCAAACATTTTATGTAGCATCCAAACTGCTTTTCAGCCATAAATTTAAATTCCAAGAACTTTTCAAATGCTTCACTTTTATGCTGCATAAAGTACACCCAAGTCATCGTGCTAAAGTCATCAATGAAAGTGATATAGAATCTACATTTTCCACTCATGGAAACATTCTGACATGGGCCCCAAATATCTGAGAGGATAACTACTTATTCTCCCCCTCTTTGGAAATGGCAATCTGGACTGCTTGCCAAATTGACAAGCCTCACATACATGATCAAAATTCACATATCCTAAATGCGGTAGACCACGGACTATCTGTTTTGATTGCTTTTGCTTCAATCTTTGCAAATTAACATGACCAATCTGTCTATGCCATAATTCCACATCCTTATCTTGCCCATGTCCTCTCTCAACATACATAGAGTTTTGAATCACTGGGGTACCTGCATCCAAAGCAAATAATCTCCCTTTCTTTCTACCATGAGCAATCACCCTGCCAGTTCTCCCATTATGGAACTCTTCAATAAAACATCCAAACTTATTGAATCTCACCTGCAATCCTTGATCTTTGACCAACCGATGCTAGGTTCTTAGTTATTGTGGGCACATAAAGTACATCACCAAGCTTGTTCTCAATCCCATCTTTAGTAACAAGTGGCACACTACCAATATGAGTAATTTTGTATAAAGTATCATCACCAGTGGCAACATATTCATCATTCTGCATTTGCTCCTTGCTATCAAACCACTCAGCATGATGAGTCATGTGGTTTGTAGCTCCTGAATCCAAAAACCAATCATTCTCACGAAGAGGATGAGTCATGCTCCCAAGCACATGCTCCATAGCAAATAGGTGACCTCTAGGTGATCCACATCTAGGTCCATACCCTATACCACCATAAGTGCCTACATAGTGGCCATATTGGGTCCTTCCACAACCCCTAGACATAACATTCTGTTTCTGATAACAATCCCTCTCAAAGTGACCAAACTTCCCACAATAATGACAAGTGCCATCTCTTTGTGAAGAAGGACTAGACCGTCCTCTACCTCTAGGGAAAGATCTCCCCCTGCCTCTATGCATGAAGTCACCACGACCAAAGTTACCTCTTCCATGAGCAAAACCATCATTACTATGACCAACTGAAGAGCCTCTAGCTCTAGATGAGCTGCCACAACCTCTCTGGTGATAGAAAACACTATCTCCACCTGCATTTTTTCCACTGCTAGATGCATTCAATCCCAACTTGATTTCTTCTGTAAGTAGCAATCCAATAAGCTCTTCAAAGTCAGGCATAGAGCCTCCCCTAACCGAAATAGAGGTATCCAAAGATTTGAAAGCTGGTCCAAGTCCATTTAGTGTCATTGACACTAAATCATCATCATCAACAGGTGCATTAATGGATGCAAGGTCTTCTGAAATTTGCTTGATTTTTGCCACATAGTCACTGATACTGTGATTGCCTCTCCGGTGTAATCTCTGCTTAAGTTGTATCTTACGCGCCTCTGTACATGTTCTATACATTTTTTCTATGATTTCCTATGCCTCCTTACAAGTACTTGCCTTTTTGATATGAGGAATCAACGTTTCTAAAATACATATGGAGATCCAATGCAAAACCTTCATATTCTTCCCAGTCCAATCCTTGTACGCTTTCTTTTGCTCTTCAGTTGGATGTTCGGGAACTTCTGGACATTCATCATCACCTGTTATGAGGTCCCATAGACCTCTACCCATCAAAAAATTCTCCATCCTGTAAGACCACACACTATAGTTGTCTTTGGTCAATTTCTCCCCCATGATCTGAGTGATCAGTGTCGTGTCAGACATTATGACTGTTGCAAATTCAGAAGAAAACAACAATACAATCTGTCTAGAAATGGTATTCAGGAATATGATTGTCATAAATGTGTCCAAAAACTGTCATATACATCCATCCATGATGCCAACATGTCATACATTTAGTCCCCAGCAAGAAACATCCAAATCGGATCCCACATGATGTCTGTATGACCCAAAATGCATCAAAACATGGGTCTAAAGTTGACCACTTTTCTTGCAATTTTTATGCAATTTTTTTGTGCCAAACTGAAAGTACTTGTCAAGCTAAAGTTGCAGAAGATTTCCCAGAATTTTTTGAGCAAAAAATCAACCCCCAAACAGCTAATTCAACACTGCAAGACATTAATGCAGCACAACTTTCCCTTGAGCAAACAGAACCCTGTATAATGCTGCAAACACCCAAGAACATTGAAGGCCCTTCCATAGCCCCATTGTTAAGGTCTACCACCAGTTTACTTCTGATTGCAGCATGCCTTTCTGATGAGCATCCATGATTTTGCACACATAACCAGCTTTTTGCCACTTGGAACAACTAACCAGCCAGCTTACAGCTTCTGCCATAGCTCAGCATTGAGCATATATGTATGTTGCTACAGACCTGTTTTTTTATGTGACAAAAAAAAAACAGCAGCTCACTGAAGATTAAGCCCATTTCAAAACGACAGCTTCATCAATAGTTGCAACAACTCCTCTAATCATGGCTCTGCAGCACCTCACATAGTAGTTATAAGCCTTGATCTCTCTTCGTTATCGATTACTGTAATTCAAATTTCGTCCCATCTGTTAGCTTTTGTAAGATTATAAGCCTTGATCTCTCTTCATTATCGATTACTGAAATTCAAATTTTGAGCTGCACAATAGCAAGGTGAGCGGTCTTCTCTTCTTCTGCAGTAAACAGCTACCTTATCGGAGATGGTAGATATGTAGTTTTGCATATTACAGGCCCGCTTAGCCTGAAATCACCATGGATTGATGGCTCTGTCTCAGAACTGATAAATAAGGAGCTCCAATACGATGAACGAACAGAATCAGGATGTAAATCCATCACAAGATGAAAACTTTTTGGCCTCACTTAAGGCTTGTGCTAAGGACAATGACCTGCATCCAATTCCAATACATGCTGGCTGGAAAGTAGGTGCCTTGCATGTCCTAAGTGTCTTTCTGCGAGCTTGCAACTACCGAGCCAGAGATGACGCTGCAGAAAGGTCAAGGAACGCATGGCAGATGCATGAATGTGGTCTGGAGGAGACATTGTTAGAGAATGGGAGAAAGAAACGGGCAGAGGAGGAAGACGAGGGAAAGCTTCTTCTTGCTCCTGTTTGCTGTTTGTGTGTTGCAGCAAGCAATCACATTGGGTGTGAGACGGCTAGTAATGATGAGATCTTGCGCAGGTGGAGGCTCCATGATTTAATAACAACATGATTACCCATACCTTAAAAAATTTCATGTGACCTTTTTATTCGATAGGGCTTCTATTGCCAGTCGTTGACAAAGGAGCCTCACAACAGCAGCGCAGCCTCCCATGTCTCCATTTCTTCTACTAGATATGGACTCATCAGGAAGCATCACACATGCCCATGGCATTGGGAATAATTAACTATGACTGATATTGGAGTGTTATTTTCAGCTCTGATACCAACTGAAAAAACTGCAAGTAGAGGGAGACTAGGATAGAGAAGAGGAGGTCTAGAGCTACATGCTCACCTCATATTCATTCACTTATCTTCTCAAAGTCAACTACAAGTGTTATCCTCCAGTGATAGATAGTTTCAACTTAGGGACACTTTACACCTGCTTCTAGTTAGATACATACTGTCAAGATTGTGGGAGAGAAGGAAGGAGTCTCACTTGTAGCTTTCTTGCTTGCACAATGGGGGAATACACACACAGGTGGAGGCTGAAAATAGTTTTTCTCTTCTTAGTTGTGTAAGCCAAAAATAACTCTAGTAGAAAGAAATAGAAGAACCCTATATATGGGTCTCAAACCAAACTCAACTAACTAAGGTGGCATACTAACTGAGCCACGAACTAGAGTAGATAAGGATAGCTATCATCTAGCTATTATTCATGGGCGGTGTACCAACCGCATCTACAGCTAACAAGTCGGTGACATAAATGCACAACAGTCACCCTGGCATATCACGAGTGGAGCTTGATATCTCAATACTCGCCCTCGAGCTCACTCCCAATTCCTGCACACCAAGGAGGTCTTTGAACTTGCGTAGCTTCTCTGTGCCCAATGCCTTCGTAAATATGTCAGCTACCTGATACTCTGTGCTGACATAAACTAGATCAATAAGACCTAGTAAAACCCATTCCTGCACATAGTGATAATGCACCTCAATGTGCTTTGTTCTAGCATGATAGACTGGGTTATTTGCCAAGTGTATACTGCTCATGTTGTCACAATAAATGACAACTGGCCCATCTGTAGGGCTGATGCATATCATAAAGTAGCTTATGCAACCAAGCTACCTCACATGCAGCCATTGCTGCACCCCTGTACTCAGCCTCTGTGCTCGACAAGGCAACTGTAGGCTGTTTCTTGCTGCTCCAAGTGATTGCAGCACTCCCAAAAGAGAACACATATCCACTGGTAGATCGTCTATCAGAAATACTACCAGCCCAATCAGCATCAGTGTATCCATGCAACTGTATCTGAACCCCAGTCTCATAAAGTAGTCCATACTGCAATGTGGACTTCACATACCTAAGTATGCATCTAGCCGCATCCAAATGTGGTTTCCTTGGAGCCTGCATAAACTGACTTACCAATCCAACAGCATAGCTCAAATCTGGCCTGGTAATAGTCATATAAATCAAACTTCCTACTATGCGTCTGTACATAGTAGGGTCTTCCAGAAGCTCACCTGCATCTGCGCTCAGCTTCACATTCTGCTCCAAAGGAACTGAAATAGGCTTACAGCCTGTCATCCCATATTTGGATAGCATGTCCAATCCATACTGCCTCTGCAAGAGCCATATCCCACTTGGTGATCTAATCACCTCAATGCCCAAGAAATAATGCAACTCTCCCAAATCCTTCATCTCAAACTTCTGCTTCAATAGCATTTTCACATGAAGGATATCTTCACCACTATCACCTGTGATAATCAAATCATCAACATAAATGACAAGTAGCATAATACCTTTCTCTGTTTTTCTCACATAAAGTGAGAAATCTGCCTTGGAAATCTAAAAGCCAATAGTGACAAGATACTGTCCTATCTTGTCAGACCATGCTCTAGGTGCTTGCTTCAAGCCATACAAGGCTTTCTTCAACCTGCAAACAAACTCAGGATGAACATCATGCACATAACCTGGTGGCTGCTCCATATAGACCTCTTCTTGCAAATCACCATGCAAAAGGCATTCTTTACATCCATCTGATGTAAAGACCATCCCTTTGATGCAGCCATAGCCATGACTGCTCTTACGGTTGCCATCCTTGCAACTGGACTGAATGTTTCTTCATAATCAATGCCATATGTTTGTGCATACCCCTTGACTACTAATCTTGCCTTGTATCTATTCACAGAACCATCTACATTGTGTTTCACCTTATAAACCCACTTACAACCAATTGCATTCTTATCTTTAGGCAAAGGTACCAATTCCCATGTAGCATTTTCTTCCAAGGCATCCATTTCTTCATCCATGGCTTTCTCCCATTTTTCTTTTCCCATGGCTTGCTCAAAAGAAGTGGGTTCTAGTTCCTGTATCACTTTGACCATATATGTATAGTGAATGGCTGTAAATCCATCATATTTTAGCCTATCCACAGGATACCTAGCTCTGGTAGACCTGCGCAAAGTAGGTTCACTCCCAGGTGCTCTCAAAACATCCGTGGTCTTTCTTACTCCAGGTGTAACAATAGAAGGAATACCCAACTCATCATCAATGCTCTGTTCTGAGCCACTGGATTCACCATCCACATAAGAGTGACCTGCATTCACATCAAACATGGACTGATCTACCTTCTCTTTTTCTTTTCGTGATACCTGCATACCACTATCTGGATTGCTTTGAGAAGATTCTCCTGATCTCAATCTGCCTGTCCATGGCAAAGAATGTGAACCATGCTAGAGGATGCTCTAGGTCCACTAATATCTTGTGACTGCTGCTGTGAATTCTGTGCAGCATTACCATTTTGTGCATCTACATTATCAATCACATTTACTGGTTTATACCAGCTACTCATCTCATCAAAAACATCTCTACTCACTGTAAACTTACGAGTAGAAGGGTTATAGCATCTATACCCTTTTTGCTGTAGAGAATAACCAATAAAGATGCACTTCTCAGCTTTTGGATCCAACTTGGATCTCAACTCATCTGGCACATGAACATAGGCAATGCAACCAAAAATCTTCAAATGAGAAATATCTGGTTTCCTACCAGTATACCTCTCCTCTGGAGTCATCCCATGTATTGCTGCAGTGGGAGTCCTGTTCATTATGTAGACTGCTGTAGCAACTGCTTCAGCCCAGTAAAAATCTGGCAAGTCTTTTTCATTGAGCATGGCACGAGATACCTCTCCAATATGTATGTTTTTCCTTTTTGCAATTCCATTTTGTTGTGGGGTATGACTGCATGAATATTGTTGCTTTATGCCATGCTCCTGCAGGAACCTTGCAAACTCATTTGAGAGGTACTCTCCCCCTCCATCTGACCTTAGGCATTTTATTTGCAGGCCTGTTTCTTTTTCAACCATAGCTTTAAGAGTTTTGAAATGCCCAAAAACTTCACTTTTCTTTTTCATAAAATACACCTAAACTTTTGTGCTATAGTCATCAATAAAAGTGACAAAATAATGACAGCCTCCAAGAGATGCAGCTTTAGTAGTCCACACATCAGAGTGGATTAATTCCAATGGCTTCTTACTCTCTTGAACATGTCTAGGAAATGGTTTCCTTGCCTGTTTTCCAAATTGACAGGCTTCACATACCTTATGCATTTCTGCAACCTTGAATTTAGGAAATCCTGCAACAATATTTTGGGCCTGCATTGATTTAAGTCACTGTACATTAACATGACCAATGCGTTTATGCCAGATATCAATATCTGCAACTACAACGGTCCCATGTGCAAACATTGCTGCACTCAATTCAGGCATGTCTGCATCCAACGTAAACATTCTGCCCTTCTTCTTTCCTTTTGCTATCAAGCGACCTTTTTTTTTCATATCCTCAACAAAGCATCCATGAGAATTAAATCTGACCTGCAAGCCCTGCTCAACCATTTGACCAACAGAAACCAAATTCTTGGTGATATTCGGGACATGAAATACATCGGACAGGTACTTCTTTTTCCCATCCTGCATAGACAAAGGAAATTTTCCAATCTGCACAATAGGATGTGCAGTATCATCACCAGTCTCCACAAATCTTGGTTTTTCCATTTTCCTTGCATCCTCCATCCATTCTGCATGACCTGTCATGTGGTTTGATGCACCTGAGTCAACATACCATACATCGTTGCTTTCTTGTACACTTGTCACAGAATTGTTCATGACTCAATGTTTCAAGAAAGCTTATATCATAGTTGTTTCCTCATCTTGGCAATCTCCTTTGATGCATCCTCTATATTATGAATAGGCCCTGGTCTAGAATGTGGTGATGTAGACTCACCCCCTCTAGTCTTTTTGGAACTACTTAATTCTCTTACCTACATAAGACAAGTTAGCTTGCTATGCCTTACCCTTATTTGCCATTGATAATGCAAAAGACCATAGCTCTGATTTGTTTTTAGGTTCCTTTTCAATCCATATCCCATAAACAAAAGCATCACCTAAAGCTACATAAGGTGCCCACATAAACATGTCTTCAAAAAGCTTTTTCATTCCACTTTTACCAAAGTTTGGTGCCAAGGTTTCTCTCTCTTTGTAAAGTAATTATTCCCATCTTTCCAACATACCAAATTTTTTCTATGGGGGATTCCAATTTCAAGGGCAAGGGAGAATGAGCGGGATAAAGGAACAAGCAATTGTAAGACCAAATATATCAACTAAGAAACTACACAAATACACTTAAGACTACTTATAGTACCTCCCAAAGGAGCTCAGTCTCAACACCATTTTAAGAAAGCAAACAATAACAAATAATAAGCCCTACATACATAAAAAATCCAAAGTCATGTAGAATTGTAGAAACATAAAACATGTGACACTAATTGCAAATGGTGATCTCCTCTCACAACAAAGCCAACAATAGAGCAATCTTTATCTATATTGTCTCTAAACTATTTGGTAACCTTGGAATGCCAACAAACAATCTTTCCACCTCAATATTTGGAACTAAATGAACTTATTCATCATTGTGCACATCCCCACTATACCATGAGATGTCACAATGGATTCTAGGAGTTGGCCTAGGAAATCCAATCAATCAAGTGATATCTACACTTTGGTAATGTGAAACAACAAAAGCACAAAACCATATGAAACCCTCACGAACACCCCAAGGGGTAGTAATTGAAGGTGGAAAGGCATGTCAACACTAGAAAAATTGTGAGGGCAACATGGTCTACTATGAAGCGTTTTGGAGATAAATTCTAGCTTGAGATCTCTATTTCAACTCCTCAAGAACCCAAAGCAAGTGACTTTTGATTTTGGGTCAATGCTTCTAATTGTCAATATGGTCTTAGCTATCTTCCTTTCTTTGATGGTAGGAATTGAAGATATTGGTTCATCGGTCACCCTTGTTGTTTTCTCATTGCTCACTATGGTTATCATGTACTCTGGTCTGTGTGACTATCATCATCCACCAGCACAATACTAGGTGCAAAAAAGCATTGGATGCTTGCATCTTATAGACCTCTACTCTTCAATAGTCTTGTGTTTGGCACTCCCAACCTCGTTTATTGCACTATGGGTAATTCAATGAGTCACTTTGTTAAAGTAGGTTCTCTTTTTTGGAGAGAAAGTGATTTTTTATTTCTTCAAGGCATGGCCCAACCAATCCTAGTATATCTACCTACCAAGTGTGCATTGGCATGTGCACTTTGCACAACCATGGTGAGATCAACAATTGTTGCATCATAGAGAGTCAAGTGATTTTTATATCAAAGGGTTTCTCTCATACTGGAGTGCTTTGTCTCTACTAGATTTGTTGTGGGGAGAAATGCACCATTCTCTTATTGATCCAAGAACCATGAGCTCCAATGTGGCGACCAACTGAACTTTCCACTAAGCAAGCCAAGTCTCCAATGCCGGCAACTCACCCTCAATTGCATGACCTTTTATCCATCATTGCTGCAAAGCATGCTTACAATTTCTCGCTATAATCTCTAAATCTACATCTCTCCATCTTTGACAAAGCACTTTGTGTTCCTTATGGAAAGGTACTTTGATACAATGCTTTGTATGTTTCCCCATACTTTGTTCCCAATGGAAGGAGCAAGATCTCTCCTTGTTGTGAGGTTGAGGCTTACCATTGAAATAAACTAAATGCACTGCATTTAAATTTTGTACTAGCTTCATCCATCATTCATCACATGAGTTCAACATAAGGGATTTTTTAAATACCAATTTTACACATTTTTTACATACAAAAAAGGGTCCCATATAAAGCAATTACTTATAGATGGAATAGAAAAGGCTTACATTTTATTAAGGGAAAATTCACAGACAAGGATATTTATAAATAGGCCTTGAATGCACATGATATAGACGGTATACATATAGTGATTTCCCTGGGAATGAAACCCTTGAACTTTGGTTTCTCATAAACATTTTTCAAGAGCCCAACATTCAACATCCTTCAAAATTCCTTCTAAGCATTCTTGTTACACATTGCAATGGTTAGTAGATCTTGAAGGTGTGAATCATACACATGAGCTCCCATTGTTGACCATCCCACCACAAAATACATATGGTAAAAAAGGACCCACATATCTTGAAAATTACCACTCATTTGCATTCAATTCACAAGTTCCACACCACTACCGAGCCCTAACATCAACATCTTGAAGATATGTGCCTACAAGCCAAGGCCCAACTAATCAAGAAAGAGAATAATGCGTATGAAATGGATAGCAAATCTTTTTCTTCAAATCCAGGATCACCTCAAGCCCTTTGGAGCCATCTGAAAGCTACACTTTTGAAACTCCACCACAATTATGTATCCTACAACTTTTCCAAAAAGTGGTTTTTTAAAAAGAGAATCCATGATGTCTTTTTATTTTTCATAAAAGACCCTTGTGTTTAAATTTGGCCTATCGTGCCCAGTTTAACAAAGCAATAGAGCATTATCAATCTCTGGCCATCATGGATTGCAGGTAAAGGTATTAAAAATATCAAGTTTGCCTCTACAATAAACAATTGCCATTGCATCTTGATACAACTAGTACATGTGGCATGGGTTACCAGTAAATGACAATGGAAGAATAATGTGCTTGCTAACAAGCCTTTTAGAGAGACAGCAAGGCCAGAATAGAGCTCTACATGCAAATGAGACTAATTGACCAAGTCAATCTAGATTGCTCTACACTACAATAAGCATCCACCATGAACTGCTATGATAATTGTCCACTATATAACTAACACATGGCACTATTTGACCGAATCTGAGTACAAAAGGCATAATATTACATCTGTGTGACATAATCCTTGTTGGCTACCTATTTCGGAGGGATATCTACCCAATGGTATTTTTTTGTACAGAATTTTCAAGGGCCATCCATCCTCACCATTAGAAAATAGGACATAAAGCAATGGCATGTAGCTTCTATGCAAGTTGGATATAGAGACAAAGGTAATATGCCTTATATGCATCTTTATGTCACAATGCTGCAAGGTATCATCATCACCTTGCCTCAAAAGATTTTTGAATCAAGATGTCAAACAACGAAAAAAATGCATGAGTATGAACATTGTGTGCATGTATCATTGCTTGAAGCAATGCCAAGAGTTCATAGGTCAAGATTCAACATAACATTCATTCTATTATTCTAAAGTCCATGCTTACTATCATATATGTAAAATTGTGGAAATCTTGGACATGTATGCTAGCAACCATTTGGCACCACAAAGAAACCAAATTGTGGACACAAAAGGTGTAACCATCTTGACATCCAAAAAGCACTGATGAGTAATCTATGTTAGTGCCCATCAACACAAAAGCAAGTGCAACATTGTACACACTACTATGCACATACTCTCGAAGCAACAAACTTTGCGAGGGCTTGAGTGGTGCTTGAAGGGATGAAAAATGAACTTTTTTATTCTAGAACCAATACTTTTCCACTGTTAAACCATCTATAGACTTGGATCGCAATTCCAAATCTTTGAATGATAGTGAGAACAAAGTTTGTTTATTTTTAAAGACTATGAGCCCTAGAATCATGCAATTTAAGTGCAATATTATTGGATGAATTTTCATTGGCTAGAAGTTGTCTTAATGTGGAGGGACTCCACCATTAGAAGGTTCCAACCTTGGATGTTTAGCTAAACCTAAGGCATGCATTGATCTTTCAAAAATATGTGTTGTTATGTATCTCTATGCAGCATTGGCTGCACTTGGCTTGCAAGTGTGAATAAATTCAACATTTGCACATGAATACCACCATGAGAACTCCCATTACTAATAATAGGGGACATTTTATGAGTTTGAGTTATTGGAAAGACTATTTGTTGAGGAGAATGCACATGATGAGACATACAGTTTCCATTTGAATGGAAATATGAAGCAAGACCTAAGTGAATCCTACACACATGACTATGGAGTCTTGCATGATGTCTTTGACTAACTCTTGTGAAGTTTAACTAAAGTTTATGCAGTTGTACCACACGATCCCTTGATGGCATACACACACTTGGAGCAATTTTGACAGTTTGTCCACTTGGTGCTTTTGATGAGCTTGCACTTCAAATAAAATGTAGGTGCTGCAAATCAGGTATTCTTCTACTTGGGCAATGGCATCCATCCAAAATGGAAGTGATTCCTCTGGGATGAGCCAATCTTGTATCATGAGTCATAAACTTAGTACTACATACTCCAGGAATGTAATGGCTTCTAGTTCAAATGTTAATCTGTACATAGTCACGCTGGTAGTGACCTTGAAAGAAGTTGAGAAGGACCATAGTATTACGAGAAGCTTGGTATCCCAGTCTTTTCTATTTTGATTTGCCAACTTGGTTTTATAGAGGACCTTGTTGATTGACTTTACTAAGCCATTGGCTTGTGAATAATAAAGGAGAAGACTTTTTATGTGCAACGAGAAAAAACTGAGGTGAGCTCTTTGATGACCTTATTGACAAAGTATGTATCTTTGTCACTAATCAATTCAACTAAAGTTCCATAACTAGTGAATATATCCCATAATAAACATTTAGCAACCAATTTAGTAATGTTGTCTTGTAGGGTCCATGCTTCTACCCATTTTATGATCAATTGAAGTTAGGACATACTTGTTTTTTGTGTAAGCAATAGCCGAAGAGATTGGAACAATAAACTTCAAACCCCATTTCTATAAGGTTTCCACAGTTATGATTGGTTAGAGCAACATGCAATCTCTGGTGCCAGGTTAAACCAACCTTTGGCAAGAATCGCAATGCTAAACTCACTTGTAGGCATCACCATGCATGGCCAGCCACCACAAGATATCTTGCTAGATTTTCTAGATTATTACTTCAGTAGCAAAGTGACCACCTATAATACCTTAGCTTTCTCTAGGACAATAGGCTACTCCATTGGGATTATTACTCTTTGTAGCACTCCAAAGAGAATGTGATAACACATCTAGCCCATAATAATCTCAAAATTATGGCTCCAGAGAGCTAGTCATTTTTGTTGGTCCTTCTGGAGATAGGGTGGAGGTATTTTGGTCTCTAGTAAAGCCATCATTTATTCATACCATGACCACAAAGGGTTTGGTGACTCAAGCTCTGGTACATCCATTTTTGCTGGAAATAAGTGTGCATCCAATAAGTCATCTTCGACAGTTGTTGAAGTTCTCTTGAATCAAGGTAAGATAGAAAGTAGACAATGACATGTTCGGTTCTAGTGTGATATATTACTATTTATTCAAACTCTTGTAGCATAAGAATTCATTTGGAAAATTCACTAATGACATTTTGCTACTTGACCAAGTAGACTAAAGTTGAATGACCAAGTAGACTAAAGTAGACTAAAGTTGAATGATCCACATGAAAAATAAAGCGTACCCGAGCAAATAATGTTACAACTTCTTGATTGAGTAAATCATGCCAGACATTCTCTGACATAATAGTTTCTTTTGGCATTAGAAAATCTTCTACTTGCATTAAACACTGGGTGGAATCATCCATTTGCATCCTACTGCATAAGCACACTACTAATAGCCATGTTAAAGGCTTCAACCAATACATGAAAGGTTTTCACCCAATCTAGTGGGATCATGATTGGGGCTCTATAAAATAATAATTGGAGGCAATGAAATGCTAAGTTGGACTCTTTGTTCCACTCATATACAGGTTTGGCCACATACACCAATTTATTCAAGGGGATAGTCAAGTGTGCCAAAAGTTGTAGGTAGCAGCCATACCACCAGATTTGGCCTAAGAATCTGAGTAGCACAAATGGTGAATCTAGTGTTGTGGCTTGCATGATTCTTGCCACCTTGGTGGGGTTGATAGCAATGCCATCTTGAGAAATGGTGTGGCCCAATAAAATCCCACCTCTAATAGCAAACACATATTTTAGAGGATTTAAATTTAAACTTTCATCGTGAGAATGTGTGAGCGACAGAGCTGGAGATGCATCAAATGGAGCATGGATTTTCCAAAGAAACTAAAATCATCTAGAAAGACTCTCATAAAATTAGTTGAAATATCTCATGCATGTCTCTCTAAAAAGAGACTAGAGCATTCTTGAGGCCAAACCACATCACCATACAAACTGACACTCGCCATGCTATGCAGCCACTTCATCCAGTATAGTATCCAAATAAGAGATGGGGAAGGGATCCATGATTATGTCTACATTAAGCTCTCTATAGTCCACACATATTCATAGCTTCTTGATCTTTTTAGGAACTATGACGATTGGAGAATTCCAATTTGCTTGATCTACTAGAGGGATCAACCCAACTTGTAGTAGTCAACCTTATCTATTTGGTCATTGATGGTTCATCATGTAGCATTGCATCACGATTGGGTTAACATATGATTTCAAAGAAATCTGGTGCTGATAGAAGCAAGCATCCAGTCATTTCATCTCTGAGTATTCCTAGGTAAAAACATCTTTAAACTCAATCACCAAACTGATGAGTTGCTATCAAAAGTCTTGGGTACTCATCTTGACTCTGGTTTTGGTCTTTTTCAAACCAAGTTATATGCAGCAAACTCAAGAAAACCAGTCCTATGGAGGAGGACGTGGTAACTCTAGAGGTAGGGGGAGCCAAAGAGGTCGTGGTGGATGGCAAAGAGGCCAAAATGCAAACAGTGATGTTGAATGCTACTACTGTGGTAAAATGGGTCATATGGCTAAAGTCTGCTATAAAAAGGAGAATGACATCATGAATGGAAAATTACAACAAGGGAATTATGCATCTTCTAGTAGATAGGGTGATGACAGAAATGAGCATTTGTTTATGGTGCAGCAATTAAGAAGGTATTAGAAGAAAGGATCTTAAACAGTAAGGTTGAGTTTACTCTAGGTGAGGTTTTGGGCATTGCAAAAAGAGAGTTTTGTGAGGAGATCATAGACATCATTAAGAGGAAGAAGCATGTTATTCAGACTTCAGAGGAACCAAACATGTATAGCATTATGATTGAGGAGTTGGCTAGTGAGAGGGATGATGATGTTTTTGTTGAGGATGCTATTGAATGTATGAAGATTGTGAAGGATGTATAATTAGTGTACTATATAGAGGATGATGCACTTGCGATAATTCCACGCAATTATTTTTCTAGGAGTCATTGGGCATGAGCGATCACAGAGACAATGGTTAAGATTGGTGAGATGGAAAAGCCATGTCTTGATTTTGTTGATCATGGATTAGAGATAAATTTCATTGTTCATAGTTTGTATGAGAGTAGAAAATGGCCCATTGATGTTAAGCATGGCTGGCAAATGAAAGCTACCAATAATACTATATGAGAGCTTTATGTAGCATGTTCATATATGAGGCTGACTATAGGAAATGTTCAAGATGATTACCAATTTTTGTGCAAAATTCATGCTCATATAATGTTATTTTGGGAAAGCCTTTTATCACCAAGGCATAGATGGAGAGATGAAGATTATTGATGATGGTTCTACTTATACATGGATTCGTAGTAAAGATAGAGGAGAGTTGTGTAGTTTATGACAGTTTGTGGTAATCACCTAAGAAATAGGGATACCTTATGGGATTCCCCTCTTCTTGCACAAGAGAGCTAGATTCTCATTAGGTACCACTATCCTCTACGATGATGGTGGTATGATGAGGGAAAAGCTCTCACCTCCTGGCAATGATGCTTTTTCTTTAGGTTTTATTGATCTTACAGAAGAGAGTTTTGGTTGTTGTTGTAGAGTTTTTGAGAGCTACTAGACAATTCATATGTAGAAAATAGAGTGAATTAAGGAAACTAGGTTTGATGTTGGATGATGAGTTCATTGATGGATTGTCTTGTGTTGCAGACACTATTATAGAGATAGAGAATGTGCTAAACATTGATGTGTAGTGTGGTTCTAGTTTTATACATATGCATTGCTTGGACATGTTTTATGAAATTATTGGCTTTACACAACATAAACAATTAGGCCATGAAAGGAGTTACTAGATGATGTAGTTCATCAACATATGGAAAAGAATGTTGAATTAAGTCAATCACCAGAGTTGAGTGTTGTGTATTTGCAAGAAGACTTGGATTTACAAGAGGAAAAGAATGAAGCCAAGGTGCTGACTAAATATAAAATTGTAGATAGGAGAGTGAAACTAGTTGCAAGACCATTACCTTTAGATAGTGATGAGCAGATAAAGAGGATTGTGAAGGAGCTAAGTTTGAGGGATCTTACAAGTCTCAATCATAAGTTTTCAGTAGAGAAATTGGTAGAATTGAACATTGGGAATGGGGAGTTCTTACTTTATATTGAAAGATAGAATTTTATGTATGAAGAATCAAGCTCTATGGATGTATCGACTCTCTCTAGCTATAGGTTAGGTGGATAACATGTGTGCCATAATAATATCGGTCAAAACTAGTCGCTAAGTCCCTTTACACAATGTTATGTAGACTCAGGTCTCACCTGATATTGGGTGTGGAAGTTGGTAGTAGCATGAATAATGAAAATGAAGAAGACTGAAGAGAGTACTATGCTCTTTATGCTCCATATATATCCATCTCTCTCTCTCCCCTTCTTTGTATATTTGAACATGGTATCAGAGCCATGAAACCTTGAGAGCTTGTGAGTTTGGATTGTGGGAGTTGGAGTGTGAATCTTTGCAAGAAGATATGCCTAGTAAGAGTCATTGATAAATTCTTAGTAATGAGCTCTTGAACAATAGTAAGAGACAGCGTGATTTGCTCAAAAGTATGCCTACATTCATTGGATGATTGGGAGCATCATAGTCCACTAAAATAGCTATGCTTTGTCTTGAATAAACAATGATTATCATGTCTATTTAGTGGTGCTTATCTAGCACTAGTGAAGGCTCAATGCTATTAGCCAAAGGAACTAACATTCCATCAGTTCCAGGATAGTGTGACAGACAAGATTATACCAATCTGTAGATGATGCCTTGACATATTGGGCAAGCTTCTACTTGATCAATGGATGGTTTAAACACTGAAGATTGAGCAAGTATTGATTTGGGTATCATCCTTGATTGGTTGGTCATCTTGAGAAGTTTCCTTGCTTCAATTATCTATAGAACTCAGCATACATAGTGCTATAATTAAATATGGATATCATGTGTATTACATTGCATAGCGAGTTTATACAGATGTCCATGGTGATTGGGAATTGTGAAAAGCTTTATGAATTATTTTAAGTATTTTTTGCTTAGGTTAGAGTGGAGTTATTATGCTAGTTACAATAATGCATTGGTTGGTTATTATCTAGGGTTATTATCTGGACAAAGATTTCTCTTCATGCTTATTGGATATGTATGCAATATATGGTGTTCATAGCGACATGTATCAACTACCATATGATGTGGCACCTATATGAGATGAACTAAGGTGTTGTTGGGTTGACAATACTCCACCTACTATAGAGTGTTTCACTGCTAGTCATAATAGGTTACTTGCATGTCATAAAATATGGGAAAGTTCAGTGTATATCAACATTAGTTTCATGCATTCACTGATGCCTATATGAACACAATTCGATGTTGGGATGTTTTGCCACTACCCTAGAATATGTTTGAGCTTATTTGAGGTTGGTTTATGGTTAGTTTGATTGTGTTTTTTTTTCAGTGCTGGAATATAGTTTACAGCAAGAAATTAGTTAGTGGAAGAATTTCTCTTGGATTGTAGGAAGTCATGCATTAATAGTTGAGGACTGTAATAATATATAGAGCTATAATCATGGAAAATGATGACAAGATTGACAATATCATTGAGACCGTGGGTGAAAAATTGGAAAAGAATATTTATGCTATTTGAAATCCTGCATGGAGAACTTTCTCATCGAGAAAAGCTATTGGGATCTTGTGACAGGTGATGAAGCTGAACCTAAGCTTCCAAACAGATAGCTCCTATATAGTAGAAGGCACACCATGCTTGGCTTGGGAATGTGCTTATAGAGTCTTGCACTGGCTCTCATTGTGCATTACAGATGCAATGGTCATGTAGATAATGAACTACACGTATCCTAAAGATGCTTGGGAAATCTTGATGAAGTACTATGGCACTAGCACTAGTGCACACAAAATTCAAATGCCAAAGCAAAAGTTCAACACCATGGAGAGGAAAGGACGGTCCATACAAGATTATGTAGTGGAGACAAAGACTCTTGTAGACCAGTTGACAACTATTGGAACTGAATTTGAGGATGAGGATTTGGTTGTAGTGGCCTTGAATGGTCTTGGACCTAAATACAAGTCATTTGGCATGTCTATATTAGTGAGATCTAAAATGTGTGATTTTAATGAGCTAGTTGCACTGATTATTCATAAAGAGGTGAAACTGGGTTTAGGTACTAGCTCTAGTAGCATAAAAGGCAGAGATGCAGTGTTTTCCTCAAATCAGAGAGCCCATGGCAGTCATGGTAGGGGGTCCTTCCGTGGTAGAGGAACTCAGTAATATGCATCTCAAAATGTGCAAAATCTGCAAATACATCATGCTAGAGGTGGTGGTGGATACTCCTAAGCAGCAAGGGGAGATCTCATTCTAGAGGTAGAGGATATTGGCAGTCGTAAACTATGAATGACAATGCCCACAAGGACAAGGACTGTTACTATTATGGGAAATTGGACACAATGCTAAAGAGTGTTGGAAGAAGCAAGAAAATCAAAGAGGCAAGCAGCAAGGACAATATACCTTATCTAGTCATCCAGAGCATGAGAGTGGTGACAAGTTATTTGCTATGACACATGTACAAAATAAGGCTGCTAAGCAAGAAAAATCAAATGATATATGGTATATTGATTCAGGAGCATTAAATCATTTGACAACACATGGTGAGTGGTTTGAAGAAATGAAAGTAGGTACAAATGGCTATGTATGCAGTGGAGATGCCACCCAACATGACATAAGTCATATGGTAGTTTTTTCGCTGGTTATGCCTGATGGTAGGAAGAAAAATTTGTATGATGTTTTGCATGTTCCATCTATCACAAAGAATCTATTATCGGTTGGCCAAATGGTTGAACAAAACCTACAAGTATGGTTTACCAAAGATGGCTAGTTTATTAAGGAATATGGTAGAGTTTACAAGCTGTTTTGCAAAGGGAAAAAGACATGGTATAATGTTTACATTGGATGCAAATATTCTTGAGCTAGAAGTTGCAATGTTTGCTCATGACGATGCAAGTGTCAGAGACATAGACATTTGGCATACACACATTGGACACATAAATGTTTAGAGGTTGAAAAATATGCAGCAAAAGGGTATTGTTTTAGGGTTGCCAAAGTTTAAATATACTTATTTGGGACACATATGTTTAGCTTGTCAATTTGGCAAACATGCGTGCTTTCCATTTGTCAGATATACACAAAACTTTTTCCTAGCATAATTATGACTTTAACGGCATACCTTTTGCATAATGGGTCGGCAAGTCAATGGAAACAATAGCTTAAGTAGTAATAGATGGGGACTTGCACATAATGTATGTCTTGGAGGGTCTAGGTATTATGTGACCTTTCTCGATGATTTCAACAGGCACACTTGGATATACATTTTGAAATATAAAGATGAGGTTTCAAATAGTTTTATGGATTTCAAATCTCATGTAGAGAAAGAGTTCAACTGTTATGTCTCATGCCTACGGTCTGATGGTGGTGGTGAATATGTGTCAAAGGAATTTGCTTGACTAAGCATGGGATCAAGAGACAGTTGACGTGCAGTTATACTCCATAGCAAAACAAAGTGGTTGAATGGAAAAATAGAGTGATTATGGAAACACCTAGGGCAATGCTGAATGAGAAAGATATGCCTCTTTCTTACTAGGCTGAAGTAGTTCTAACTACTATTTATGTCATGAATAGGACACCTACAATTGGCTGTTATACATGAGAAGACTCCATATGAGTAGCTTTATGCATATAAGCTTGACATTAGACACTTGAAAGTATTTGGTAGCATTGCATATGTCAATGTACCTGATGAGAAATGAAAGAAGCTTGATTTGAAAGCAATTAAGGTTGTCTTTATTGGTTACTTGCAAGAATAGAAGGCTTATAAGTGCTATGTTTCATCTAGTCATGAGACCTTGATCAGTTATGATGTAGTATTTGATGAGCTAGCATCTTGGTATCGATGAGTCTTCACAAAGGACATATGCTTAAAATGGAATGCAAGATACTACTATTGCTAATGGACCTGCGCATGATGTATTTGCTAGTATGAGTCCTTGTACAGGTAGATTGCATAGTCATGGATCACAGTCCACTGACATGGATATGTCACTGAGGGAGAGATTGGATATGGATAAAGGCAAAGTGAAGGAACTTGATGATGTAATAGGTCCATTGACATTAGGGTATGATTCCACTGATATTCTAGAGAGTGAGTTTGGAATACCTGCAAAGCTGTTACACTTGGTGTTAAGTAGAGGTATGTACTGCCTCCTTATGAGAGAGTGGAATCACATAGTGCACCTTAGCTAAGAAGATCATAGAGAGAAAGAAAACCTACTGACAAATTTGATTCTAGTGAGTACTCAGCTAGTCACTATGCATACATGATAGAAGTGATGAAGTACAAAGAATCCACGTCATTTGCACAAATAGTTAAGGACGAGAATTGGTGTAAAGCAATGGATGAAGAGTATGATGCTTTGTTGAAAAATGGTACTTGGGATTTAGTTAAGCTACTTGAAAGTAATATGTCTATTGAATGCAAGTGGGTTTACGAAGTCAAATGTAAATCAAATGGCTCGCTTGAGAGATAAAAAGCCAGGTTGGTTGTGAATATGTAGATGACTTGGTTATTATAGGTGATAACACACATGGCATTGATGAGATCAAATCTATGTTGTAGGAAGAGTTCCAGATAAAAATTTTGGGAGACCTATAAATTTTCCTTGGTATTGAGGTCATACACACATCTTAAGGAATCTGGATGTTGCAAAATTAGTATGCATATAATATGCTGGAAAAGTATGGTATATTGGAATGTAAGCCCATGGATACTCCACTAGAGCAGAATGTTAAGTTGATAGTTGATACAGGAAATGAGATTGAGAATGTGACTATGTATAGATAAATGGTTGGTAGCTTGATTTATCTTACCATTACTAGATTGAATCTCAATTATTTAGTTGGGTTGATTAGTTAGTTCGTGCAAAAACCAAGGAAACCTCATTTAGATGTAGTTAGAGGGATTATGAGTTATGTAAAGGCTATATTACACTATGGGTTGTTCTATGAGCATGGTAAGACTCTTGAATTGACAGGTCACAATGATGCAGATTGGGCTGGATGTGCCTGCGATAGAAGATCGACAATTGGTTATGTATTTGGTCTTGGCAGTAGCATGATTAGCTAAAGTAGTAAAAAGCAGCCCATTGTGGCTCTCTCAAGTATTGAATCAAAATACAGAGGCGCATCCTTTGCTACATGTAAAGCTGTATGGCTAGTTAAGATGTTAGATGACTTGGGCGTATGCGTGGATAAACCAATCAAGCTATATTCTGTTAACATGAGTAGTGTGCTTCTTGCTAGTAATCCTATTTATCATACAAGATCGAAGCACATAGAAGTGCATTACCATTTCATTAGGGAAATGGTAAGATAGATCTTATCCATGTGAAGACAAAAGACTAGGTAGTAGACATCTTTACCAAATCACTTGGTAAGAATAAGTCTACTCACTTCAAATTGCTACTTGGGATACATGGTATGACTTGAGCTTGAGGGGGAGTGTGAAGAATCAAGCTTTATGGATATATTGACTCTCTCCAGCAATAGGTTAGCTATATGACGAGTGTGCCATAATAATGTCGATAAAAACTAGTTGTACTAGTTAGTTAGTGACTAAGTCCCTTTACACACTATTATGTAGACTTAGGCCTTGTAAGGATAAAAGTTTGGATAAGTTAAGGATAAGAAAATATGTGGAAAAAAGGATCCCATAGTTATCCACTTTGTAAATATCTTAGATATTTAGAGAAGAAGCTCACCTACCTCATTTAATGTAGCTTGTATATATACAACTAGTAGCAATAAAATGAACAACTGCAGTTCACTCCATTCTCTACATTGTCTCTATCTCTTTTTCTTATTGTGCATAGTGTCCTTTCATCTACAAATCCTCTAATTCCTGGTTTTCACTACATGGTATCAGAGCACCAGGTCCTAGTTCTCTATCTTATCACATTCTCCTCAAAATAACAAACTACTAGTCCTCCTTTACTGTGGGAGCTTTTGCTCAACCATCAAGACCCACGGACCGCTTATTGCTTCAAGCATTTCAAGCGAGCTCTAATGGCTATCTCTCGCCTAGCCGACACACTGTCGATCCTATGAGTGTAGTGCGCTTACCTTGATGCCGATACGAGTTGCCTCCTCTCTCACACACCCCGGTAGCTCCACGATCCTAGATGCGAGCTCAAGCATCCTCAAGCCTCCTCCATCTCCAAGCTCCATCTTCCATAGGCGCGTGCGCAAGAAAAGAGAAGAGAAGAGAAGAAGAGAAGTGGAGATGGTGAAGAGCTTCACCCTCTTGATCCCTCACTCTAACTCACTCCCTCACACTCTCACACTCCCTCTCTTAAGAGCACACACAAGCAAGAAGATGAGGAGAAGAGAAGAAGAAGAAGACTCTTGCTGCCACACACCAAAGAATGAGCTCTTATTCACTTTTTGAACTTTATATATACAAACCCTAAAATCCCATGGGCATCCATCCCTTTTTTACATGACCGGCCCTTGTGGCAAGGTCTTTTTTTTCATTTCCCTCTTCTAGCCTTATGCCTCTAGCCTACACCTGTCTAGTATTTTACAATTGGCACAGGAGGGAGCCTGCGCTCTTTTACAAGAGTTTTTCGAGTTTTTTGAGGCGCCATTCTTTTAAAATTGTGCTTTTTTGCCCCGTCTTAGCTTTGGAGGTCGCCTGCGTGTCTTTGCTCTTTTTCCATGTTTTTTCTGCTTTTTCCTTCCTTTTTCCGCCATCTCGACTTTGGGGTTAACATTACCCCCCTCCTAGACAGGTGCCAGTCCCATGGCACATCAGTGTTGTTGTAGGTTGGCAGGCAATTGGCCAAGTGGTGCAATGGTGAGGACCACTTGGAGATTTAGGTGCTTGTAGGAGCTGTGAAAATTTTATTGGAGGAGCCAAATGGGTATTGTGTGGTTGACGGGACCTCCGAAGTCGGTGGTTTGTTGCTTTCTCTGATGTTTGAAAGGAGAAGGTGGGGTGCTGTTCCTAAGGGGAGTGCTTACCTCATCATGTTAGTGCATTGTGCTCGTGTTAGTGGAATGGGGAGGTGGGTCTAACCACAGAGAAGCGTGGGTGATGTCCCACGCTTGAGGACTCCATTTGTGCCAAGGGAGGTGCGGTGCAAGTGGCTTAGGGTGACAAGTCTAACCATAGGCGAGTGTTACCTTCCTAGGTATGTCCTGCCCTTGATGTGCCCTAAGCGTGAAGTGGGGGAAGCAAAAAGGGCTAGGGGGTTGGGAGTGGAGCCGGCCGATTGAAACCACTGGACACGCCTAACTTAAGAACCCCTAGGTGCTGTGATCGTGCTTTATGTGGTGGTAAGTACTTCTGCAAGTGGGCAATGTTGTCCAGTCGGTGGAAAGTGTTTTTCGTGCTTTTTTTTTTGTTACAGTAGTGGAATGACAGCCAGGCCTAATTCTCTTCATCTGAATGAGGGGGGGAAGGAGGTCGGAGGGATTTGCGCAAAAATTGGTGGCTTTGCATGTACCCTTTCAGGTTCATGCGGACGTGGAGAGAGGTGATGGAGAGGAAGGGGTGATTACATCTAGTAAATTGGCTGTCATTCATGTCCTCTAGGAGGGCTAGGCAAAAGGAGGGGAGTAGGCTAGCTCTCATCATTAGGCGTGCCATAGCGCATCTATCAATAGCATTGGGATCAAAAAAGGGGGGGGCAAGCCATTCTATTGTGATGTTGGATCTTGCTTGAGTAATAACTTAAGAAGCCTAAGGTAGTTACATGTAGTTATAAAGGTGGGATCTGGACAGGAGGAGAAGTCTGTGAGAAAGCGCGTCATAGAGTCGCTTAGGCTTCCTAAATAAAAAAGGAGGGCATTCTCGAAGGAGGTGGCATTGGAGTTATAGATGATGGGGAAGTCATGTCGCCCATGGAGGGTGGCAACAAAATCCACGCCTACCCTACGAGGATACTCCATGAATGTGGGGTCATTCCTCTTGTAGGGTAGGGTGTTGCAAAACGCCATCCAGACTAGCATGTTAATATCGCATATTCGCCTTCTCCAGAGAGGTTGGCAGTTGTAACCCCTTACCGTGTGTGGTACCTCGAACATCTTGTCTTGCCAAAACTCTGATTCCTCCGTGCCCCACAGAGTGGGGGTCTTTGCCTTGACTTCCAGCCATTTTTGGCCCAGTCGGCTACCAGCCGCGATCACCTCCTCCATTAACTTAATTGGCAGGACCCTTCTCAGGCTATTAGGCATGAGAAAACTGAAAGAAAAAGGGTCCTTTTCGATTTCTTGCTGTTCCCAGATCACCAGTTTTGCATGGAATTGCATTGGGAGGTCATCGCGGCATGGTGGGAGAGATGCGGATGGCCACACAATGCTGGTTTGGCTTGCAACTGCCTTCTGGCTTCTTCCACTAATTTTCTCCATCGCTCCTTGAGCGTGGTTTGTCTATCCAGGGGCGAGTCGATTTGTTGTTGTTCCTGATCGTGCGGCAAGGGGGGTTGTGGGATTATTTCTTCGCTGGTTCTTCTTATGATGAATTCAATGTCAGTGTCCTCCCCCTGCCGGTTGTCTAGCTGCGCCCCTTCCTCAAAGCTGAGTGCATCCGCCTCCTAGGGGGGTTAGGCCGGCCAATAGCAGGTACTTTCGTTGTTCTTCTAAGCCTAGCCTAACCTCCGCAGGTTGGGGTGGCATCTGTAGCCCCGCATGTAGGGCTCTGGGTGTGATGCTCAGTTTCTTTTGCACCACCTCCAACGACTCCTTTCCCTCTGGTCGGGTTGTGTCCATGTGTTGAGGAAGGCCTATTGTTGGGCAGTGAAGGATATATGGGCGGCGTCCGCTTTGCTTTTTGCCAAGATTTTTTCTTTCTCCACCAAGGCGAGGCGCCGCGCCAGTGCCTTCACCTGTTTCTCATTCTGCATGGCCCATTCCTCGGCCCTTTTGCTCATTCCTTCCATGCTCTCCCCCTGCTTTTGTGCTAGGGTTACGAGCTTCTGCTCCTGGGCTCTGAGTTCCTTACTCATATTCTCGTGTTCTTCCCTTCCGAGGTGTAGTTGATCGGTCATGGACTCGATCTCTTTTTGCTGTTGCTCCCTCTCTTGTCTCCTCTCTTCTTCTTTGGCGCTTAGTTCTTCCATCATTTGCTCAATGGTGGCGGTTTTTGCCTCCAGTTCCCCATGTTGCATCAGGAGGAGCTTGTATTCCTGCTGCATTTGCACAAGTTCTTGATTTTCGTCCTCAAGCCATTATTTGTAGCTTTCTTCCATGTCCTCTTTTGCTTTCAATTCTTGCTTGAGTTCAAATATTTGACGTTGTTGCATGTCTATGATGCGGGTTTTCTCCAGTTGGAAGGCCGCACTGACTCTTTCTCTGCCAACCAAC
Source organism: Lygodium microphyllum (assembly GCF_053477565.2). NCBI lineage: Eukaryota > Viridiplantae > Streptophyta > Polypodiopsida > Schizaeales > Lygodiaceae > Lygodium > Lygodium microphyllum. The sequence goes on from NC_141160.1 coordinate 61,991,156, forward strand.
TCAGCCACTGCCATTCTTTTTTCCTCCTTCACCCTCTCCAGTTGGGAGAGCAGCTCGGCGACGTATTCATCGTAACTGGCTGGTGGCGTCATTGTTGCGTGGGTGGGGGTGGTTGAGGCCTCCACACGCAGACGCTTCTAGTCCTGCCTCGATTGTGCATCTGCGGCGGCGGTTGGCCTTTTGGCCTTGTGAGAGCGGAATTTTGGTGCTGAGAAGTGCTTAAAAATAGCTAAAAATTACAAATATCAAGGGAAAAATATTCAACATCGAAGGCGGCGGCTCGATCTAGGACGATTTTAAGCGCCAAAGTGCTTTAGAGGTGCTCGAGCGACACTTGTTGATTTTTCATAAATTTTCAGACTGTTGTGCGGGTTGACAAGAGTTACCGGCCAATGGGGATGCCGAGCTGGACGCCCAGGATTTTTCAGAGCTCAATTCGGAGTCCGGACAGGGGAGGAGCCAAGAAACCGGTCAAGATTTGAAGAGGTGGACCAAAGTTTGGCCAAGTGGTCATGACCTTTGGGGGGGGACATGCAACTTTTAATGTAGCATGGCATTTCACATGAAGAGAGAGAGCAAAAAAACATGGAGGAAGGCGTAGGAAACAGGCGCCGAAAAATGCGCTATGTTGATGGAGATGCATCATGCCTGCTGTGAGCAACCATGCCAATTGATCATGGGGCTTCAATCCCCCCTGGATGCCATTCCTATCGCCGGTCTTCGCTCCTCCAATGGCGGTCTCTATGAAGAATTCTGATTTCAGTCTTTCTCTCTCCTCCCTCTCTCTCTTCTAAAGGCAGATTCATGTGGTGGAGAAGAAGAAGAAGAATGGATGACGGATGCTTGTCCAATGAAGACCGGATTGCTCCATGGTTCAAGAGGAAGGAAGATTCTGATTGTGGGCTGTCATGAGCATTAATGGTGGCTGAAAATCAGTCCCGAGATATGGCAAATAAAAACCCGCAACCCGCAAAGAACGGTAATCTCATTTTTACAAAGGAAATTGATGTTTTATGCAAGTTGCTTCATGGATACTTGTTCCCATGGGATGATTATGCATTATAATGTTGTTTGCAATGTCTTCCAACCGATTGAAATCAGAAAATCAGAAAATCATAAGTGTTGTGGATGAAATTAATAGTGTAAAACCCATAAAACACGCGAAATATGGGGAAATTGGGTGTTTTTGAGATATAAATGGAAAATATAACAAGACACACCAACTAAATTTGTATTTTTGCTGCAAATGAACCTAAGGGCCACATGCCACAACTTATTTGGTATTTTTAGTCATTTAATATTGCAAAAAAATACAAAAAAATAGGAAAAATGGGTAAAAATAGGGGAAAAATAGATTTTGAGTGCCGAAAATTAAGGAAAAATAAGAACCATGTTTGTGGATGTATGGGGGGTCTGAAGTATGAGGTTTAGACTCAGTTCAGCCCTACCTCTATGTTTTAGTGAGTTTTTATGGCTTTTTATGCAATGAAAATGTGGAAAATGAACCCTAAACCTATGCACCATGCACAACCTAAACGGGTGAGGGGGTAGAGTGTATAAGAGGTGTTTAAATGCTGAATGAAATGATGAAAAGCTTGCTGGTTTTTATGCATACCATTTAGGTTGGTCGATATTTAAAAATTAAGAACCTAGTAGCACAAGGGTTTCTCAGTGCTAGGTTCATGCAACACCGTGTACGAGCGATAGTTGAAATCATTGAAAGAATGCTTTTGCACTAAGCACAAATGCTGATTTTCTTAATTGTTTGAGCACATAGACATTCACAATTTGCATGAAGCATGAAATTTAAAAGGTATCAGACAATATCTCCTGGATGCATGGCAATTGTTTTCTAGGGGATCGTGACCAACATTGAGTAAGTAAGGTTGCCCAAGCTGTAGGCTAGGCGTTGGGTCTAAGGGGAAAGAAAGTGAGGTATTGTACATTCCTGGATCCGATCAATTGGTACCTTGAGTGGAAATGTGTGCGATATTATGTTATGTATGTTTAGCGATGCATCGAGGGGCCAATCCCCAAGGTGTAGGAGAGTTGCAGTGAGGTAGGGGCAGTCAGCCCCGTGGGAGGACCTCCTATATTTGTACTTCGTGCTATTTGGCAATGTGCTGGGACTCCCTCTGAGGAGTGTTAATTGGGTTAGAGTTGGACTACGAGACATGATATAAACACAAGATGTTTAGGAAGATGATGTATGTGCCATCCACGCTCCTAGCCGCGAGGCCATGGGGTTGTTGAGCGCATGATAGAGGTTCGGCTAGTGCATGAGCCAGTGCGGGCCCGTTTTAGGTCCCATCACCCTGTGGTCATGGTTTTCGTGCTCTTCCCTTGGGCCATTTCTTTACTGATGAAATATTGCATCCAGGCCACCAGGTTGGAAACTTCCAAGCTAGTGGGGATGCTAGGGGTGAGCATAGTGGGTTCAGTGGAGGGTGCCATGAAGGTGGGGATAGGATGGAGGGGTTCTTTGCCTTTTCCTTCCAGGACTGCGGGCAACGTGGCTTCTGGTACCTGCATGCTGGAGCTAGGCCCTTCTTCCCTCAGCTGGTTCCAGGCTTCTAGATCATCCACCCTGCATTACTACTCAATGGACCAGCGTGTGCCCTCGGTCAAGTCCTCCTCTTCCTTTCTTCTTAACTCCTCTTCCTCCTCCGCAACTCTTCTTTTTCTTTCCTTTTCGGCCTTTTTGTATTCTTCCTCTAGTTTCTCTTTTTCTTCCTGCTCTTCTTTTCTTTTCCTTTCAGCCTCTTGCTTTGACGTCTTTTTAGCCCGCTTGACTTGCTCTGTTGTTTCTTCTTCTTCCTGCTTCCTCTTCCTTTCTCTCTCCTCGGTCTCCCTGAGGGATTGTCTTTTTGCTTTTTCCAAGTCTTCCTTCTCCTTCCTGTGGCCTTCATCCTGTTTCTTTTTCTTTTGTGTTGCCTTCTTCTTGGTTTCCTTGACCTGCTTTTTTCTTTTCTGTTCTTCCCCTTCTTCCTCGGTCGCAGTCGTCCTATCACTGGAGCTCTCTTGGTGTTGATGAGGGGGTGACCTGTCAGGCGTTTTTCCTTCCCCCTCTTCTGGATCCTGCGTCTCTTTCACAACCTCTTAGATGAGCGCTGTTAGGATGCCTCCATAGGCGATGAACGAGGCTTTGGAGGAGGCCTTCTTTCTTTCCATGGCCTTAGATGCTGGGGATTCTCCTCCTACAGGCATGCTTTCTAAGGCCAGTGCTCTAGCTGCCTGGTCAATGGTTTTGCGCAGGTAGTCGTTCCAATCGACTTCATGCAGGGTATGAGCCGCCACATTCTCCACTACCGACACACTGATTCGGTGCATCAACGCATTGTAGCACTGGCTGGAAAAGAACGCATGTATCAGTTTCGCCTGCAGTCTGGTTTCTGCATCGGGGATATCTTGGATGCTGATGCCGTCATTTGTTAGCACGTCCTCCTTTCTCATCCCCAGCATGGCGTATACATCTCTCCTTTGCTTCTTTTTCATTTTTGGTTCTAGTCCCAGTGCCTTTTCCACCAAGGTGGCGGTTAAGCAAACCAAACTTGCTTGGCATTCTGTCCCCTTCCTATTGTGACAGTGCCGCATTCGTTGTCGGGGTCGTAAGACCTGAGAAATTCCACATAGCTTGTGTGGTCGGGTTCTTGTGCGAATCTTTCCAGGTACTTGTTGAAGTTGCAGCTTTCAACGACTCTCCTGGTTGCCTCTTCCTTGGCCACTAATCCTTCTATATTATGAATAGTTCGAAATTTTAATTGGTTGTAGGCGTGGCTCTCTAGGGTGATTGCTGTACTGCGCCCTCTCCTCTTCCGTGAATGGAAGCTTGTGGGTACGGTCTTGTTGCGTTTTTCATAATATATGTTTATGTGTTTCACTAATTTTGATTTGGTTGGCCTGATTTGATTCACCTCACCCCCTCCCCTTCCAGCTTGAGAAGAATCCTTCCTAGGATTTAGGGTCAGAAGGGCAAGGTGTTTGGCATGGTGGCATAGGAGTTACTTGTGAAGGAGCCAATCATAGAATTGGGGGTTGTACTCTAAGTGAACTTCGCAGTCCAGATCAGAGGGTTGAATCCCCACTTGCATGATGTATGTGAGAACATCTGTTAGGAAGTCACCAGAGTTAACACGGCTAGCAATGTGCAACTCTTCCTCGGTCAACAAGCGGTCGAGGTAGGGGTGTCCTTTGATGAGTTCTTCCATGGGGCAGCCCCGAAGAGTGGTTAACACTCTTCATACGAGGTTGGCGTGACATATGTGGGGTCGTATTCCGCTGTTTTGATAGCGCGGTGCTGCTCAGCATTGGTCATTATGCGGCACCCTTCGACTTCCCATTGTAGCCTAAGAGTGTACCAATGCCTCAAGAATGGGGAGTCAGTATCAGTGAGCTTTGATAACACTGTGATTTCTTGATCAGTGATAGAATAAGTGGTTTGCTGATCATATGACGTGATGAGGCGCTGTTTGATGGCTTGCCCCTTGGAGACTTCGCTGTTGAGCAATTCAGCAGTGGAGCAAGAAGCATTTGCGAATGCGAATTCAAAGGTCTCCCAGGAGAGCAGGGCATGGTTTGAACTTTAGTTGCAAAGGGTTCCTCCAATAATCCTAAGTCCAAGCGGTCGTAGCTTAGTGCTAATGACATGAAGGTGGTGTCTAGTCGTTTAATGCATTCCACCATGTCATCCTTGGTGTTCTCAGCGAGGTCGGTGGCCAGCACTAGAAAGGATTTGCGTTCATAGGAGGGTGTAAGGCCGACGGCGGCAGGTGGTCGAGGTTTGCTAGAACCAGAGCCGGTGACAACGAAGAGTTGCGGTTGGGTGTGTGCTTGAGTCTGTGGTTGGGCTGCTTGGATTATGGGTGGATTAGGAGTAGCCATGACGGATGGACTGCTACATTCAAGGATGATTTGGGGAGTCAGGTTGACTTGGTTGGGTGATGGCTCATGTGACAGAGTCTGTTGTTTGGGCCGATAGGCTTGTGTAAGGTTCGTGGGTTTAGGCGCGAATGACTCGGATGGTTGTGGTTTTGGAGGGCGCTGCGGCGAATGGTTTGGAGGGTTTATGGGACTTGGGTTGATCAAGCTTGAGGGCGGCGTATGAGTAGTGCCTTTGGCCGTGTAGGCCTTAGGGATCCATAGCCAGGTGTTGCCCATGTAGTAGCCTTGCGCATGCAAGAGGGTTTTAGGGACCCATCTTTGCTTGATCATGCGGCGCTTGTTGTGACTGCGTCCTGGCCTCCTAGATTTAACATTTTTGGTTTTATGAGGATAGGAGCGGCGATTCCTAGGCGGCGGTTGCGGTTGCTTAGGCTACCATTGAAATCTAGGCTATTGGGCTTTAGGTTTTGCTGTTGTGGGTTGTGATTCATGAATTCTGGGAGGTGGTAGTCACGCACTACCCCCCTCCTTGGAGTTGGTTACAGATATTTCTACCCGGTGGTATTACGGACAGTGATGAGTTCGCGCGGCCTTGCTGAAGGCTGTGACAATGCGAACATTGCCTATTGCGAGGTGAATGCACTGCAACTCATAATCAACATTGCAGTGAGTCTTCTTTTTGAAAGTTTGCACCAGCAGCGACTCCGTGCATGTGTATTTAGCATTTGGCAACACGTAAAAAACCATTGGAACAGTCTCAGACTCGATAGAAACGGCGGCTCTGCACTTGCCAAGAAGTGCATAGGAATGGGCCCCATATGGGCTGTTAACCCCAATATGAAGAAAGCAAAAAGAAGTGGAAAAGACGCAGGGCAAAGGCGGAAAAAGGTAGCCCGACTGAAGAAAGAAAATGAGAAAAGGCCAAAAGCGCAAGGGCAACCTTAAAAGTCCAAGGCAAAGGCAAAAAGGGAAAGGCACGTTTTAAAATAAAAAGGCGCACCCTGAAATCTTGTAAAAGAGCGCCGGGCTCTCACCCGTGCAATTTGTAAATGTAGACGGGCGGTGGATAGGAAGCTAGGAAGATAGAAGGACAATGGGAAAAAGGGCCTAGGCTATGGCCGGCCATGTAAAAAAGGGAAAAAGGGGATGACCGCCCAAAAGGGATTTAGGGTTTTGTATATAAAGTTGAAAAGTGAATGAGAAGCTCATTCTTGTGTGTGGCCAAAAGTAGCTCTCCTCTTCTTCTTCTTCTTCTTGTTCTTGCTTGCTTGAGCTTGTGCTTGAGAGAGGGAGTGTGAGAGTGTGAGGGAGTGAGTGTGTGAGGGTGAGGGACCGAGGAGGAGAAGCTCTACATCTTCTCCTCTCTCCTTCTCTTCTCTTCTCTTCTCTTGTCTTGTTCGCGGCAATGGAGCTTGGAGCTTGGAGCGGGAGGATTGAGCTTGCTTGAAGCTTGCACTTGGATCGTGGAGCTACCGGAGTGTGCAGGAGAGGAGGTAACTCGAACGGCACGGAGGTAAGCTCACTACACCCGTAGGTATGGATGGCGCGTCGGCTATGTGAGAGGTAGCCATTAGTGCTCGGCTTGGAACGCTTGAAACAATAAGCGGTCCGTGGGTCTTGCCGGTTGAGTGAAAGCTTCCACATTTTGGTTCCGTTGCCGGGACCAACGGATTCAAGCCTTGAGCGCTTGCGCGCTTCGAATCGAGCATCAAAGTAAGGGGTTTCCCCCGAACCGGTGCTTGAGGTAGATATGTAGGAAGCGAGGGGGTTGAAGATGGTATTCGATCTCCTTGGCAAGTAGGTTTTTTTCTTTCTGTGATTTATGTTGTGGAATGGAGTAGTATAGGTATTTAGTTTGTGATTTGGATGCATTTAGGGTAGGAAAAAACAAAGAAAAAGAAGAAAAAAATAGGCAAACAGCAGGGTTTTCTGTTGCTGTATAACAGGCTAAAACAGGGAAACAGGGGACCAGATTCAAGTTCTGGGTGAGACAGGGACAGGGAACTAGTTGTGAGGAAAGGACCTTAAGAGGTCTAGGAGGCCAGGACAGACCTCATTTCCTTGGTTTGCCTTGTGTGAGAGAGAGAGAGAGAGAGAACTTCGGGTTCACAGGACGAGGAAGCGCTGCCCCGATTCCTAGGCATCGGTGATTCGTGCTACTCCAGGTGAGTTTGGTGTTTTCCAACAAGTGCCTTGATCAGATTTAGAAAGTCTGTGGTGATTGTGTGCACCAGACAGTGAGGAGGGGTCAAACGCGCGGAAATTGCGCCCGCCATCGATGCACTCGGACCAACTCGCTGTGGTCCGATTCCCAGAATCGGACCACCCGAGTTCGGGAGTCGGACCGTCCGATTCCCAGAATCGGACCAGACCGATCGGACGTGCCATGTGGCACTCGGACCAACCCGTCCGATTTTGAGAATCGGATGCTCGGACTCGGACGCTCGGACAACCGTCTGATCGGACTAACCCGTCAGACTCGGACACTTGGACACTCGGACGAGTCCATAATCGGACCACTCACAATCGGACCAGCCCGGTCCGAGTCCCAGACTCGGACCAGCCAGAATCGGACCAGATAGAATCGGACCACCTTGTCCGATCCGATTCATGAAATCGGACCACTTTAAAATCGGACCACTTTTTGATCCGACTCCTAGAATCGGACGTGAGAAAAATCGGACCACTGGGCCGATCGGACCAACCCAAAATCGGACGTCCGATTCTGATAATCGGACTCCTGAAAATCGGACATCTGAGAATCGGACAGAAAACTGTCAAAATCGGACAGATACCTAGAACACAAATTTTGACGCATCTAAACCCCGAAATTGACCCCAAAGACCGCATAGAGCTAAAGGCACATCACAGATCCTCACTAGGCTAGAATTTAGAGCACGTAGTTCAAAATTTGGCTATAAACGGTCCTCCAAATTGCATATGGCGTCTACCATAACGGCCCTGTGGGCCAGGGGGGACTGCCCCCCCCCCCGGACCCCCGCAGAGGGGGCTCTGCCCCCTCCGCACCCCCCCCGAGTAGGTTGGAGAGAAAACGCGCGCCGTGATAGGTCTTCCAAATTGGACCCTAGCATAGCAATGGCTCCACATGAGCAAGGAGTCCCACTTACAATAGAGCAACCAAAAGCCCGTACCCGAATAGAGACAAACAGAGACCCTAGAATAGCAATGGGCCAATCTAGCCATCAAGGGCAAAAAGGCTACACCATGAGAACACAAAAACATTGTGTTCAAACCGTGTCTAGTCGGAGCAAAACGCAACTTCAGCAAGCTACAAATGCGAAGATGATTAGACATGGCACTCTTGACGAGAGATGTACCTTGAATAGTACTGCACTGACGATCCAAGACAGCAGTGGAGAATCCACATCTGGTCGTGCAGTCGAGAACTCAAGGGCATCTGTCAGAAGGCTTAAATTTACAAGCCAGGACCCGGAAGATGAAGACATAGTACCACATGCTTATCTTAGGGTCAAACTCACCGCAAAAAGAGAGCATACTATTGATGCTCTAATTGATGAAGGAGCAGATTTTGATATCTTGACCTATGAATCATGGACCCAACTAGGCCAACCAGAGCTCACACCGACTAGTGCAACTCTTCGCCCTTATGGGGGACACCCACAAGCACTCATAGGGAAGTGCAAAATCCTTGCAACAATTGAAACGGAAAGCTTGCCTATCCTATTTCATGTTCCTCCAAAAAGTGCTAGCTGCAGGAAAGAAACCCTCCTAGGAAGACCCTTCAAAAGGGCGACCAAGTGTGAGGCTGACTATGTAGCACAAAGGATACACCTGACACTACCGGGTGTGAGGATAGTCACCACCTTTAGCAAGGGTGACCTCATCGAACCTCAAGGGAAAGGCAAGGAAGGTGATGACATAACAGTCAAGCCTACAAACGAGGGCAAGGACTTGTTGAAAGAGTTGATACAAGCACAGGTCGAACAACGAGAACCAGTGAGTGAGGCCAGGCCTAAAACAAGAAGGTCAAGAGAAATGCCAAGGATGGGCTTTGGACTTACAAATATCGTAGAAGACCACGAAAGAAGCCCAAGCCTTATAGACGGAGGCGTCGATGGAGAGTCAGCACAACACCGCGATGGATATCCAAAGCGTTGCTACGTGCTCAAGGATACTATGCAGGTAACCAATGGATTTGGGTGCCCAAACTCCCTGCTAGGCCACCTCTATCAGAAGCCCAAACTATGTCCAAAGCAAAGAGGCGTATGAGGAAAACTAAACGAACAACCAAGTTCCAAACCAAACATATTGGAGTGATTGAGCCCATCACTACTGAAATCAAGAAACCAAACATGGCCTATCAAAAAGTAGATCCTCAGCCTAGTGTGCTTGACAAGCGGACATCAGATGCAGCCACTGAGCGTGCACAAAAATCATTAGTGCCCAAGGAGCCTTTGATTTCCCAAGGGGAGAACAAACATCATAGGCACAACATTGCTCAAGGCAAGGCTGATCGCTCTACAAAGCAAATGGCACAATCGTCTAGTAACCTCAAGCAGATCATTCAGCGAGTGCCAAGTCCACCCAAGAGTCCTGGATCTCCTACATCCTCTTTTTCCAAAAGGACACAGGAAGCGCAACAGCGGTTGTCAAGGGAAACGGCTCAATTCCAATCTCTATCTCCATCTAAGTTTCCAAATGTCCAAGAAGTGGGACATGACGCCATCTGTAGCTCTCGACCCGAGGATATGCATGAGCAACCTAATGCGACTAGATCAACTCATGTTCGATCTACACAAATGAGTGCTCAAAGGCCAACAAAAGACACAACCACTTCTGATTGCCCTAAGGACTTGACATCACAATCCACCAAGGGTAGCCAGCCCACTGAACTAGTTGCTACTACTTCCAATCCGGGATCACAGCAGTCACAGCCCTTGGCCGTGACAATGCCCCTTGTGGAACGTGTCCTTAGTAGTTTACCTGTGGAGGACATGTCGCAACCAAATCCCTCGACAACTCCAGCACTTTCAAAGTTCCTAAAGCCTAGGACGGAGGAGTTAAACGCAAGGGAGTTGGTTGAAAAGCTAGACTCTCCGAAAAGGGCAGCAGTTGTGCCCTCACAATCGGGCAAGGCTATTCAGCAAACCGCGGCTATGTCCCATAAGGACACACTAGAGAAGGGGAATGCTGAGGCCCGACCAAGCACATCAACGGTCGATATAGCCCAGGGTCCTGAGTCATCGAGAGAGGCACCTTCATTGACCAAGAAAAAGAGGAGAAAGCAGAGAAAGCAGCAACAGATGCAGATGGTTGTGGACCCCAAGAACATTGAGACGAAGGGCGCGAGAGAGCTGATGAATGAAGCATCGAGTCCATCCACCAATGAACCCACTGATGCCTCTCCGAATAGCGGTGAAACCCCAGACACATCCGTGTGTTCTGAGAAACCAAAGCAACCGTTGCCATCAACAGTTGCTTGCAACACTCTATCCACTGACAATAGAACTCACATTGATCAATCAAGAGTGGATACAACGCTGTCACAACAGGGTGACAAATCTATACCAGTCACATCCGAGAAGAACCATGATGAAATAACAACAAAACCTCAGGAGAAACGTGAGAACCCCAAGAGCATAAGAAATCCTAGCGTTGACCAATCTTGCTCATCTAGGCCTGAGCCCCCAGCCATGCTAAAGCCTAAGGAAACTCTTAGAACTTTGCAGGAGATGGCAACCGAGCAAGCCCTCGTTGAACATAGAAATGTCGCACAATGCTTAACTGAGTTGGAGGCTAAGCTCAAAGTGGTCGCACGTGTCTACGTCCTTGCAGATGTGGGCACGATCCCCAAGGAGCATCTTGGAGAGTACTTGACCTTTCCTCTATCATGGGAAGAACAAGAACATCTTAACAGGCACTATGACAGGATCCTGCATGAACAGATGCGACTCATCCCTGACGAGGAGGCTGATGAATTACGCTTAACCGTCACGTTCAATGAAGTGCTCTGTCAACCGAATCTCGTAGACCTAGAGCTACTAAAGCGACTGTCAGCAGGCCAGAGTCAATTTGAGCGGCGTTGCTGCGAAAGCCGCGTCATAATGGCCGAACTAGGGGCTCAGATCATGACGGTCTCAGAAGAGCGATTGGCCAAATGGTAGTCTCAAAGAGACCCAACCTACGTGGCACCAACTTCCCTTCGAGTGCTCACTGACACTCGGGGTGCGAACTTGGCTGGGACTAGGCTACAGGGCCCTTTGATTGATAAGGTTCTCACCGAAGAGGAGTTACATATTGCCAGTAGACTCGGTCAAGGTTCCATGCTGCTCGACGTGGCAAAATATCTATCAGTATTAAGTCAGCTGCCACGAATACTAGATGTGTGTGCCATGCTCCGGTACAACCCCGAGTTCTACACTTGGTTCTTATCCTCGTGATGTGACATGGATTCATATATATGTATATAAATAAACACTGATTTTTGTGTCACCATGTATAAACAATATCAACACACACAAGCAATGATAGTTAAGCGCAGGGAGAGGAGTCGGGTTTGACAGGCTAAGCTCCTCAGGTCCTCCTCATATCACACTTTTAAAAGTCGGGTGACCAGCCCCACCTCCAAGTGAAGGGCATGCAACCCATATTGCCGCCATAGGAGGCCTTGACCAACAACTCTGATGGTGTAGACAGGGTGGAGTCTCTTCCTATACACCTTCTTCCCTTTTTGGTCTATCCTTTCGAGCATGTGCCTGGTCCCACTCCATGACAACCAGTCCACGCGACTTAGCATAAACTAATGTCCGCTAATGACTGCAGGCAATGCGAACATCAGCATGGGGACCATTCCCCTACAACAAACACCGCATGCCTCACTCCTCCCTTTTTTGTCATATACGCTTCATGAACCACACTAAAATCCCTTCCATGCAAACAGTGGTCTCCTGTATCAAGGTCTAACCCTTGGTTCGCACCTTGCAGGTTTCTTTTTTTTTTTGGCGAAACGCATGGAGAATCATCAAGAGTTGGCTTGCAAAGACGCTCTTCGCAGAAGGCGGGAGCATGTGGCACGCGCCCCTCCACCAGAGTGCTATGTGCCCACCATCAAGAGGTATGCCAAGAAGCGGGGCCCTAAGCGACATTGCCCAGGGCGAAGGCCGAAGAACCCGCGAGTCCAGAAGGTCGAGACTCGAAACCTGCAACAGGCCACATCACTAGTGGTGCGCACTCCTAGCTCCTGCTCGGGCCCCAGACGCTCAAAGGCAGAAAGGGCAGCTCGGGAACGGGAAGAATTTAATGAATTATTTAAAGAAATTCTGGAGACGGTAGCAAGCCGGGATTACACCATTCATATCCCGGCCGACATGTTCCCTGCTCACCCCCACAGGAGTCCCACACCAGCAGAGCCCCAATCACCCGGCCATCTAGACTCGCCCCGCCTCGTACAAATCGAGTAGCCCATAATGCATAAGGGGCTTATCAAATGATAACTGGCCAGGACTTTTTGTTTTAAACGATTGAGTGTTCCTGACTTGTTAAGTGTTGACATGTGCCTGACTTGTATGAAGTTATCATATCTGCGTTTAATATATGCTACGCCTTTACCAAAAGAAAAAGCTAATCAAGCGCAGGTGATAAATATCTAGTCAACACCATAGAATTTAAATAAGTGATGTCTCCTTGCATTGCACTGGTTTATTATAGTTGCGGCATACACAATGCATATCCTCTCATGAAGCGACAAGTGGATGCAGGATAATACATGTCCTTGTGCGAAAATGCTCAATGCCCAATCACTGCAACACCCACAACCCCATAGCGAGCCGCGACAAAGCCGCGCTGCCGAAAGCACCCTTGCCAATCGCCCACATTGCCATGCCCCTTTCTGGGTCAGGCTCTATTGTTGGCTCACGGCAATCGTTACCTCAATTGTACCAGCATCGCATGTGCCGCAAGGAGGGTTGCAATATCTCAAGTGTATCTCCCCCTTCCACCAAATGTTTCTCTAACAGCAAGGCTAGGGCACCATCATCATTGTACTATTCATTTTCTGAGCCTTCAAAGCTTGACATTTTCCAACCCATTGAAAGGCTGATAGCCTCAACACATTGTAATGGTTGTACTCAGGCAAAAAAAAAAAAAAAAAAAAGAGAAAGAAAAGAAAAGAAAGAAAAGAACAGAAAAGGAAAAGAAAAGAAAAGAAAAAGAAATGACTAGAAAAATAAGAAGCACCCACGATCACAGCACAACACCTAGGGGTCCTCAAATTAGGTACGTCTGGTGACCTTGGTCGACCGGCTTCGTCCCTAGTCCCCTAGCCCCTTACAATCACCCACAATTGTTCAGGGCACATCAAGGGCAGGACATACCTGGGGAGCTTGTCTCGCCTAGGGTTAGACCTGTCACCCTGACCCACTTGCACAATTTTCTTTTGCACTCTGCCTTAGTACCATTGCAATCAATGGTGATAAGCACCGCATGATTGCCTATGAAAAGTACACCGCACTCATCAAGCAAGTCTAATAGTTCCAGCTACTGAAAGTGCGGTGTCCTTGTATTCAATTATGCTACATCGTGCAGTCACAATGCAAAGGATGTCTCATATACCTTCACATGTACTCCTTCTCCACATGGACAACTTTGCTTCATCCACGCATTGTTACGAGAAACTAGCCCATGGTCTTCTAACTATGTAATATCTAAGTATGCACAAGCACTCACATAATATCTGCACCGACGTATATCCATAGTTTGGGTCCTCAAGTGCAGGACAATACTCTAGGCTTGCTTAGAGTTCGACCTGTCTCCCAAACTAATCAAACTATGTCTTGTGCACGATGAGAAGACTAGCACTACCCCTTAGGGAGAGACCACACGAGAGGTTTTCAAATTGTAGGTGTTGAAGACTCCACAGAAAGTGTCGCTCGATCTTCATCAACACCCAACTCTGAATGCTTATCCCTTACCATCCGACAAGCCCGCAAAGAATCGACATGTGCAGAATCCCCAACAAACCAACATGTGTGTTGACCATCAATGCAATCCCCAACATAGCATAGCCTTACCACCAACTCCAACAACCTTCCACCAGCCACCTTGACCACCAACACGCCCCCAGGACCCTCTGCCACACCACCACCAACACGCCTCCACGGAAACCATAGGCGTCCTTGTCACCCACATCTTCGGTACATGCTATAGCCTGCTACCTACGACGGTGAGTGCCATGGGACTGGCACTCGTCTAGGAGGGGGTAATGTTAACCCCAACACGAAGAAAGCAAAAAGAAGTGGAAAAGACGCAGGGCAAAGGCGGAAAAAGGTAGCCCGACTGAAGAAAGAAAATGAGAAAAGGCCAAAAGTGCAAGGGCAACCTTAAAAGTCCAAGGCAAAGGCAAAAAGGGAAAGGTGCGTTTTAAAATAAAAAGGCGCACCCTGAAATCTTGTAAAAGAGCGCCGGGCTCTCACCCATGCAATTTGTAAATGTAGACGAGCGGTGGATAGGAAGCTAGGAAGATAGAAGGACAATGGGAAAAAGGGCCTAGGCTATGGCCGGCCATGTAAAAAAGGGAAAAAGGGTATGACCGCCCAAAAGGGATTTAGGGTTTTGTATATAAAGTTGAAAAGTGAATGAGAAGCTCATTCTTGTGTGTGGCCAAAAGTAGCTCTCCTCTTCTTCTTCTTCTTCTTGTTCTTGCTTGCTTGAGCTTGTGCTTGAGAGAGGGAGTGTGAGAGTGTGAGGGAGTGAGTGTGTGAGGGTGAGGGACCGAGGAGGAGAAGCTCTCCATCTTCTCCTCTCTCCTTCTCTTCTCTTCTCTTCTCTTATCTTGTTCGCGGCAATGGAGCTTGGAGCTTGGAGCGGGAGGATTGAGCTTGCTTGAAGCTTGCACTTGGATCGTGGAGCTACCGGAGTGTGCAGGAGAGGAGGTAACTCGAACGGCACGAAGGTAAGCTCACTACACCCGTAGGTATGGATGGCGCGTCGGCTATGTGAGAGGTAGCCATTAGTGCTCGGCTTGGAACGCTTGAAACAATAAGCGGTCCGTGGGTCTTGGCGGTTGAGTGAAAGCTCCCACATGGGCTTAATTTCGCATTAGTGGGTTGAAGTGGTGGTTTGCTAAGCTAAGTCTAATGATCGTGATTTAAGACATTGAAGTCTGCTCCCTCGTCGATCAAGGCATTGAAAGCGCATGTTTATTTTGCAGTGACCATGATATGGAGATATGTGGGCTCTACGGCTTCCTCATCCTCATCATCAATCTCTGTGATTGTGGCCACTCGTATCTTGACAGGCGGTTCTAACATCGGGGGCTCGTGCAAAGGATGGGTGGGAGGGTAGTACTTCTTGACACGACTGCCATTGAAGAAGCCTATGCCTTCACCGTCTAAGGTCTCGAGCTCGACATTGCCTGTGCGGCTGATCGCACGAACCTTGAAAGGCCCAAGACCTCTAAATTTCATTTTCTGCTTATGTCCCTTAACTGAGTAGAGGAGCATTAAGTCGCCCTGTTCAAAGTCGCGCCGCTTGACATGCTTGTCAAACCAAGTCTTGCATCCTGCCTTCTCACATATAAGTGCATGGGTGGCTAGAAGGCGAGTCTCTGAGAGGCGCTCAAGTTCGACCAGGTGTTGTGTCCATGCCTCCTTCCCTTCCCATCGTTCTTACAGTGCTATTCTCAGGCTAGGAATGAAGAATTCTAATGGTAGAACTGCTTCAGTTCCATAGGTTAGCCTGAAGGGGGTTTGACCGACAGTCATTTTATAAGCTGTGCGGTAAGCCCATAGAGCTGCCATCAGCTTGTTGTCTCAGTCACTGTGTGAGGCTGGGACCACCTTGGTCAAGACATTGATAAGAATCTTATTTGTGGATTCTACCTAACCGTTTGCCTGAGGGTAGTATGGCAAGGATTTGCAATGGATGATGAGAAAGGTGGACATGAGATGCGCTATCACTTCGTTGATGAAGTGCATGCCTTGATCACTGACCAGTTCGATGGGGCAGCCGAATCACGAGATCACCTGCTCCTATAAGAACTTGGCAGTCGTCCTAGCGTCATTTTTTTGTGTCACTCTTGCCTCTTCCCATTTCATGAGGTAGTCCATGGCCACAATGATGTACTTGGCCTGTGAATACTGGGCTGCAGGACTGATGGGTCCTATGAAGTCAATTCCCCATTTTTCAAAGGGTTGTCATGCGATAACAGGGGTCAACTCCATCTGATCCTTGCGAATCGAGACTTTTGTCCGTTGGCACTCGTCACAATGCTTGACGAATTGGGCTGCATCGTGGAAAGCGTGGGCCACCACAGTTGAGATTGCAACACTTTTCGTGCTGTCATGTCTCCGCTAAAGTGCCCCCAGCAATGCTATTGTGCGCCTCCGAGAGCACATCGTGCATCTCATGTTCGCAGACACATCTGCACAGCAATCCGTCTTGCCCCAGCCTATAGAGTTGGCCTGCGATCAGTTGATAGGGCTGGATCTTAAGGATTAATAGCCTAAGTCAGGATTTTTCTATCGGTTGATCAGGTAGTCCGTGGTCAAGCACTTGGACTATATCATCCACCCAATACGGCGTTAGATCAACCTTGAATAAATCTCTCTCGCTGGACAGGTTAAAGAGATGGGCATCAGGTAATTCGTCAACCATGCCTTGTCCAGCGGCTTCTCCCGTGGGAATGCGCGACATATGGTCAGCCATGTAGTGTTGTTTTCCTTTTCGTACAACCACAGAGAAGTCGAATTCCAAGAGCAGAAGGAGCCACCGAGCTATGCATCCTGTAGCGCAAGGTTTGTTTACTAGATAGAGCAGGGCTTGATGGTCCACAAAAAAGATAAAAGGTGTGGCCAATAGATAGTGCCGAAATTTCTTCACAGCAAACACCATGGCTGACCCTTCTCTTTCTATCATTGAGTAGTTCATTTCCGTCTCAGTGAGTTGTGTGCTAGCAAAGCTCACTGGATAGTCTAAGTTGTGTTCACCAGGTTGGCACAACACTGCCCCCACGGCAAATTTAGAAGCATCAATATGCACGTGGCAAGTAATGGTCCAATCTGGGGCTCGTAGAATTGATGCTGTGGTTAGAGCCTTTTTCAACTCTTCATATGCTCGTTGGCATGCCTCGGTCCATTCGAAGATGATCAGTAGCTTGTACAAGGGTCTGGCGATCAATGCATAGTTCATACAAACCGTCGATAGTACCCCATATGGCCTAGGAAGCATTGAACTCCCTTGTAGTTGATTGGTGGTGGAAGGTCGACAATAACCTTGACTTTCGAGAAGTCAGTGGCAATGCCGTTCTTCGACACCGCGTGCCCTAAGATGCATCCATGCTTTACCCAAAACTGGCACTTTAAGGGGTTCAAGGAGAGACGATATAAGCGACACCGCTCAAAGACTGCGCTGAGTTTTTCTAAGTGTTTGATCCAGGTCGAGTGGACACAGAGGTTGTCGACAAAGACTTCCAATTCCTTGCAAAGCATGTCTTTAAAGATGGTGCACATGAGGCATTGGAAGGTGGCAGGGGCATTAGTCAACCAGAAGGGCATGACTATGTAAGCAAAGATGCCCCACTCAGTGGCAAAGGCAGTCTTGTGCCTTTTCGCAGGATGCACTTGGGGGATCTACCCGTCCACCTGAGGCACAGACAATTAAGGCGAAAAAAAGCAAAACAACCCCGGGATACACAAACAGAAGAACAACGAAAACCGCAGGACCTCCCTAAACAATTTACGAAATTCAAAAAAGGGGATAGGGTGGTAGTTCTATTAGGTGCCAAGCGTCAAGGGCAAACGAGCAAACCGATCGAGGGACCAGCCAAGGTCAAGGAGATGAACCTAGCCTAGGAAGGGGAAACACCCTGACCAGTCTTCATTGCTGATGACTTGACTGAGGAAGAAGAGACGAGTCTTATCGCTCTCTTATGAGAGTATATAGATGTGCTCGCTTGGTCCTTAGAAGAGCTCAAGGGGGTAGATCCGAGTGTCGTGACTCACAACATACCCATGATGCCAGACGCAATGCCGGTCAAGTAGTGACTGTACCCTATGAATCCAAAACACGCTCACGCTGTCAAAGAGGAGATCGATAAGCTGATGAGAGCGAGGTTCATTTACAAAATTGAACCCGAAGGGTTCCTACCATCATGCAGACTGGTGCAGAGGGTGTGTCGTTAGACTTGCCAATTGTTTTAATGGATTGCTCATATGTCTCGTGATCAGAGAACAACAGGTCGATTGTAGCGAGAATGTGCATCCAATCCCGCTCGTCCTCTGGGCATGGGATATACTTGGTCAAGGGCCCATAGGACTTCTTGACCTGAGTGTTAGCCTTGAGCATGGCAGAGATGGCATCTAAGTTGACTAGTGAGGTCTTCCAAGTGTCCATCTCTATTCTCACAGCATTCGTTCTATTTCCAAGGAAGATCAAGCCGTTACCCCAATCTTCGATGACTCTAGCATTGCGCATCCAGGGTCGGCCTAATAGGATATTGTAGTCCACTGCCTTCATGAATATAAAGTCCACAGAGAATTGGACACCTACGATCTTCACTGGCCAATTCTTAAGCACCCCGAATGGCTTGACTCTCATACCGTTTGCTAATGTGACATTAAATCTAGCAGTTTTGACAGGCGGGTTTCCCCAAGTCTGAAGCACCGCGTGGCTAAGCACACTAACCCCAGCTCCCGTTTCCACAATTCCCTTTCTCGTTGTATTGCCTAGGGCTAAAATCGGTAAGACTACATGCATCTCGGAACCTTCCCAGAAGGCATTGACATATAAGGATTTAGGCATAGAGTGCAGCGTCAAACTCGGTATTTGCGTCTCTACATCATGGTCATGAGGGTCTGCCGCCGTGACCTGCTCTCGTGACCCTTCAACCCACTGCCTAAGATCTTGCCATAGGATGGGATGCTGCCTAAGAAAATCTCCCATGCTAAGTGTTACCGGGGTAGTCACCAACATGGTCAGGAGATTGTTGGGTGCTCCTCTCTCTCCTAACCTGGATCGTCCTGACCAATGGCCGTGACTGATCCCCGACCCTATAGCACCAAGGCTTGGCCTTAGCGGCACTGCTTGTGGTGCGGTTGCTTCTCCCAACTTTGGTTCAGGAGGTGAGATTGGCGTGCTTATGCTGGAGAGATCATCGATCTTGTCTTCTATGATGGGCTCAGTGTCTTTTAGATGCTCTTGAGCCTCCTTCACCCATTCCTTCACTTTTTCTATGGCCTCTAACTGTCACTTAGGATGTGGGTATTCCCCTACCTTAGCACTTCCCTTTTCGGCCGTCTTAGGGGCTAAAGTCTATGCCTCTGTGTCAGAGACCTTCCTTCCAGCAGGAAGAGTTATAGCACTCTCCGTTTTTAGTGCAATTTTAGCTTTTGATCTCTTCTTCTTCCCCTTGCGACTTTTCTTCCCTATTGAAGCTGCATCAAGGTTGCTAGGTCCTGGCAGTGATATGCCGGCCTGCTTTGTCTAGGCACGGATCATGACCCGTAATGGAATAGGTGTCCCCTCCCCATCAAGGTTCTCGACTCCAAATAGCCCCAATGGGACAGATGGTACGTTGGCTGAGCTAGAAGACGGCTTTCGCTTTGGGCAATCGACGAAGAGATGAGTGATTCTGCACTCAGCACACCTTTGGTCGGCCTTGTCTCTGTTTTGCTACTCCCTTTCAGGGCAGCGTGATGAGACATGACCTGGGTGACCACAAGTCTAGCAGGTGATTGGCTCCTGTGTCTGCCCTCCTAGACCTCTACCTCGTCCTCTTCCTAACGCCATCACCGGCACGGGGCGATAATCCATGAGGACAGCGTTGCCCTCATCATCATGCGAGACGTAAGGGCATATATAAGTTTCTTCCTCATTTGGTTCTTCCACGTAGTGGACTGGAGCATTGCTCGGTGGATGGGTCACGTAAGGACTAGGTGGTCTGGGTATGCTAGTAGGGTTTATGTCCATCCTAGGAACAACTGGCTTAATGTCATTAGGCGCAGGAAGGGCTAATGGGGTTCCCCTTCCGAAGAATGGCTGCGGCCTGTTCGCAAGGTAGGGCTGGCCGTAGGGTTGCGAGTACGGAAGTCTTCTTGCTAATCTACAATGCGGGACGTCATGACCAAGCCTACCGCAGTTAGCACAAGGTCTTGACCTAGGGTCTTCACACTCGGTTGGTAAGTGGTTTCCGCCACAGTACACGCATTGGACGTGTGGGCGCGTTGGTCGTCTCAACATGTCTTGTTACCTGGCTAACTCCATCTTTATATCAGCCAAGTCTTGGTTCGTCTCGGTGGCCTTCCCCTTATCTTGGGATGCTGGGACCGATCGCTCAAGGCTGACGCTCTCTCTGAGCTTCACGAGTTGGTCTCTTCTAGGTTTGCGCTCCTGGAGCCCTACTCCTTTAGCTGATCATCGACTCTAATGGCTTCCTCAAATAGTCTCGCTAGCACGTCTTGCTACAAGCTCGAATTGCCTGCCAAAGCCTTATATAACTCCTTATCTCGAATTCCGTTGATGAATACAATCAAAACTGCTCTTTCAGTCGGTCGCTCGCCCATAGGGATTCTCTTGAAGAGACTCCTCATGTGGGTTATGTAGTCACGAATGTCCTCCTTCTCTTTCTGCTTAACGTTCATCAAGCATATTAGCAGATTGTCGGAGTATCCAGGCTCGGCAAAACTCTTAATGAAGAGATCCTTGAGGCCACTGAGTTGGCTCGTTCTCTGGCATCTAGGCTTGTATACCAAGTCCTTCCCTTGCCACCTAAGTAGAGCCCGAATGCTTGAGAGTGTTGAGTCAGGTCGTTGAGGCCGGTGGCTTCGCAGACTTGCTCAAACTGCTCTACAAAACTGTACGGATCGTCGTGGGGTTGGTATTTGTCGAGTTGCTTGGCAATGATAGGGATTTTAGACTGGCTCTTTGAGCCTTGGCTCTCTCCTAATCCTACGAGCAAAGATGTTGCTAGTGCCACTGCACTTTGCTTTGCTACCGTGTTATCTAGCAGCCGCTTCATGAGAAGCTCGCTCAACGTCAAGTCTCCTTCTAGGGCTCTCTCGTGATCTGTTCGGTTTCTTCCTGCTAAGTTCAGCACTCGTTGTACCTCACGCAAATCCGTGCTTTGCCTTTGGCTCCTAGCCTACTGGTCCCTATTGTATTCGACTATGCTTTGCAAAGCCTTACGGGCTAGTTTCCTCTCTTCTTCTAGGTCTGCGATGATAGCGTCTGCCGTCGTGCGACGGTGCTTATACCGGGCGAGTGCATCATAGCCGCTGACTAGCTCTGCTGAATAGCCTCCGGGAAGACGTTTAAGTCGAGTTCCTCATTAGACCTATGGTCTGAGCCTTCTTCTGCCATAGTCCTGTTGTCGTGCTCCGCCAAGCTATCGATCAGGCTAAGTAGATTTTTCAATTCCACATCATTGATGCCACCTGCTTGGTCCTACTTCGCGCATTGATGGTTTGTCTACATCTTGGGTCCTCTCCTTACTGGTGGGTTCCTTGAGTGATTTATCTGAGTGAGTTCCTTTAGTTATTGAATACAATCCTCAATTTATGGTCACTCAATGTGTGTGTCGCTCCTCGTGCACTTGTGCTCAACCAGACTTTCAATTCTTTAAGTGCATTCAAGTGTGGAAATTCAAGGTGAGTGCAGCAAACAAACTCGAAGCGTCTTATGCACTCCCGCTTTGTTTTGGGCCTGATAGGCTTGTTGATCAATTTTCTGGCCGCCTTGACAGGGTTTAGGTCTTTCTAGTATGTTGCCTCATTTGTTCTTGGTCAATCAGGTTTTAACTGCTCAGCGCTTTGCGTCTAGGTCTCTGGGTCTCGTTGCTGCCTACTTCAAGCTGCCAAAAGCGGCTGCTCCCTATGATTCCGTCTATTCCATGTGCTAGAATCAAGTTCTGATTATTAGAAGGACTTTGAGAGTTTGCGCTGCTGAGCTCCAACCGGGTCAAGTCAAATTTTTGAGAATTTGATAAAAATTTTCACTCGGCCCAGCTGGTTCGAATTGTAGGGTCCGAGTGGGTCACTCGGATGGGCCGAGGTACATGGGCCGAGGGCTGAATTCGGGACTTGGACAGGGTAGACTCAAACGGGCCGAGGTGCAGACTCGGATGAAGTCGCTCGAACGGGGTCACTCGGATGGGGTGACTTGGACATGCCGAGGCATTTGGGCCGAGGGCCGAATATGACACGTGATCGAGGGCCAAATCCTATGGATTGGACGGCTGAGGGCCATATGGTCTGAATGGTCAACTCGAACGAGCCGAGTAGGTCTGGGCCGAGCGGGCTGAATTCAAAAGGGTCGAGGGCCGATTCTGGGACGACCCTAAAGCGACTACTTGGATGGGCCGAACACGGCGCAACATCAACAGCGAGAGTTTGATTTCACTCGTTTCTTGCAATTTACTCAATCGTAGCAAGCACAAACCTCCAGATCCTATCTAGGGGGATAGGGGAAGGGATTCATATACCTGAATAGAGCGGTAGGCTTGTCGATGGTGTGATCGGATCGAATCGTGCATGGCTCTCTCTCTCTCTCTCTCTCACGCACACACTGAAATGGTCACAAATGAGCTCTACCTTGGCCTCTTGGCTCTTATGGCCCTTTGAGGGTATGGTGTTGATGCCCCCAATCACTCACTTGCCAATCTTAGGCATCATAAGCGAGATTTTTGCCAAGTTTTGCACGATTTTTGCCCTGTTTTGCCTTGCTTTGCAACAGTAAACCCTACCCTTCTCCGGTGCGATTTCCTAATCCTAACCTACTCTAAATGCAACAAGAATCGAAAGCAAAAAACTGAAATAATTTCTCCATGTTTCCCCATCATCAAACAAACAAAATATACCAAAATACATACTTGTTTTGAAGATCAAAAACACCCAAACTTCCTACCTATCTCAAGCTCTGTTTTGGGGATGAATCCCTTACTTCGATGCTCGATATGAGATGCGCAAGTGCTCAAGCTTGAATCCATTGGTCCCGACAACGAAACCAAAATGTGGGAGCTTTTGCTCAACTGCCAAGACCCATGGACCGCTTATTGCTTCAAGCATTTCAAGCGAGCTCTAATGGCTATCTCTCACCTAGCCGACGTGGCATCGATCCTAAGAGTGTAGTGAGCTTACCTTGATGCCGATACGAGCTGCCTCCTCTCTCACACACCTCGGTAGCTCCATGATCCTAGATGCGAGCTCAAGCATCCTCAAGCCTCCTCCATCTCCAAGCTCCATCCTCCATAGCCGCGCACGCAAGAAAAGAGAAGAGAAGAGAAGAAGAGAAGTGGAGATGGTGAAGAGCTTCACCCTCTTGATCCCTCACTCTCACACACTCACTCCCTCACACTCTCACACTCCCTCTCTCAAGAGCACACACAAGCAAGAAGATGAGGAGAAGAGAAGAAGAAGAAGACTCTTGTTGCCACACACCAAAGAATGAGCTCTTATTCACTTTTTGAACTTTATATATACAAACCCTAAAATCCCATGGGCACCCATCCCTTTTTTACATGACCGGCCCTTGTGGCAGGGTCTTTTTTCCATTTCCCTCGTCTAGCCTTATGCCTCTAGCCTACACGCATCTAGTATTTTACAATTGGCACAGGAGGGAACTTGGCGCTCTTTTACAAGAGTTTTTCGAGTTTTTTGAGGCGCCCTTCTTTTAAAATTGCGCTTTTTTGCCCCGGCTTAGCTTTGGAGGTTGCCTGCATGTCTTTGCTCTTTTTCCATGTTTTTTCTGCTTTTTCCTTCCTTTTTCCGCCATCTTGACTTTGGGGTTAACATTTACTCTCATTCTTCCAATGGCTCTCATCAATGCCACTACAATCCTACAACTGAAACATCAAGATTGACAAACTCAATAGCAACAAGTATCAAGTATGGAAGCTAAGGATGGAAATTTACCTATCTCAAGCAAACCTATGGAATATTATCAATGGCAAGGAAGACTATCCTAAACAAGAAGGACTAGACACGGAAGGTTGGATGCAACAAGATGCAATTGTGGGAATGGAAATACTTGTTCATTGTGGAGATCGACATCATGTACAACTAGTAAGAACAATACCCATTACAAAAGGTATTTGGGATTTCTTCAAAAATACATAAGAAAACACAGATATTGTTTAACAAATGACCATGTTTAGAAAACTATCTACTTTCACCATGCATGAAGATCAGTCTACCACTAAGCTCCTAGAACATTGGCAATCCTTGCTAGATGAAACCATAATATCTGGTTTAGTCATCTTAGAAGAATTACAAGCCATTTTCCTCCTCTCCTCCTTGCCTCTATCTTGGAGATATTTTATTACTACTCAAACCTCCACTAATAAACTCAAACTTCAGCCACCGCTGATTAATAGAATCAAGTAAGAGCAAGTCATGAGAGATACTCTTTCTACTTCTTCCACTCAAGATTCCAAGGCCTTAGCTGTAACTATCTACAATCCAAAACATCTTCACAAAGAACTCAACCCCTTCATTAAAATCCCAAGTTCTCTCCTTAGTCTAACTTCAAGGGAATTCTTGGTAATCCTCAACATAGGCTCAACTCTTATCAGTCATTTCAATCCCTATCCTTAACAAGAAACACTCACTATAATCTCATATGTAATGTTTGCAAACGACAAGGTCGTATTGAAAAGGACCGTTGTCAAAAAAATAATTCAACAAACATCACTCAAAAGGTCAAGCTCATTTTGTTAGCATCGGCAATTATGACATGGAAGAGCAACTAGAAACTATCATCAGCCTAGCCACAAGTGTTTGGGCACCTTCTTCAAATTCCAAATAAGAATATACATGGTTATTAAACTCTGGAGCTACTTATCATATGACTTTTCATAAGGAATGTTGGTCAACTTCAAAGAAATATCCACTCCACTCAGTGTTGCCATAGGGGACAACAACATTCAACAAGCTCAGGGCTATGGAACCATTCAAGTGGAGCTTCCCTCCAATCACATAATCAAGGTACATAAATTCTATTATGTTCCCAACCTTATGAAAAATTTGTTAAGTATCAGTGAGCTCACTTCTCAATCCTCTCTCATTTCTCACTTCTACAAAGACCACTGCATCTTATAGTTACTCTCATCTTCTCTCAAACTTACCTGCCCAAGACTAGGTTAGCTTTATAAACTTGGCTATTCACTTATACAACCTTCTTCAAATGCTTTAGCTAACTCCACTTCACTTACAAGTACACCACAACACACCCTCCTATGGCACTCTCGACTTGGTCATGCCTCTCAAAATGTTCTCCAACAACTTATTCACAAGAAACTTGTCCACGACATTCCACCTTCCCTCTCTCAACTTCCATTTTGTCAAGCTTGTGCTCTCAGTAAAGCCACAAATCTTCCTTACCCCAAATCCTACTCCATTACGACTCAACCTCTTCAATTATTACACTCTGACATTTGTGGTCCTATCAATCTTGTATCTCTCATCAGAGAAAAATACTTTATGGTGCTCATTGATAAAAATTGCTACAACAACATATCTTCAAAATAGGTTGTACTCAAACTCTCTACACAATAACACTCCTTACGGATTGTGGTTTGGTCACCCTCTTGACCTATCACATCTAAAGGTTTTTGGATGCATTGCCTTTCTTGTAAATAAGGATCACAAATCCAAATTCCCTCCCGGAGCCACACAATTAATTTTTACAGGATATGGTGAGTCCCATGGTCATAAAGCCTATTGATTTCATGATCCACACAACAAGGTCTTCATTTATGGCAGAAGCGTCATATTTTGTGAAATCAATCTCTTTCCCACAGGCTCTACCACCACACAACTCAATCTCTAACCCTTTATCCTGTTGCCCCATTTGCCACCACATCATCCAATTCAACATTCAACAATACTCAACCCGAGTCCACTATATCTTCTTCAACACAATCTTCTCTTCTTGTAAAGTAGGTCGCCATATCTGCAGGAACAACTGCCACGTCAATTGTGCACACTGTCTAGTAGCTGTCTTGCTACTACTCCAACTCATCCACACTCCACGACTGATACTCTCTCTCTCCCTACAATTACCAGCTCACTACCAACATATGAAGAAGTACTTAGATCTCAGCAGCAACAAACTCCTGTCCTTCCATTCTCCCAGGCACAAAATCCTATAGCCAAGTCAATCTCTCTCAATACCTCCTCTTCTTAGAAATCTGCTCCAGAACTCTCCATTGAAGTCTACACTGATCTAGCATCCTCCAACTCCCTTCCCAAGCTTTGAAGGTCTACTTGCATAGCTGCAATGTCCTCCACTTCAAGTAATTCTTCTCCTACCGCTCTCCTTGTAACCACTCTTAGACCTCCATCTCCAACTTCCCCATCAATGCCCATTACTCTCTTCAGCTCTTCTGACTCTGACACTAATGAAGTTCACTCCCTACCAACTCCTTTTTACAAAAGCTTACATGACCTTCATCTCCAAGCCAACATTGCCCTTGGACAATATTGACAATCGCCTCCAACCACCATTCTCGAGTCGCCAATCTGCCCTTCTCTCACTCAAGCACTTCAAAGTCATGAAGCCTCTCACTGGAAAGCTGCAATGCTCGAAGAATACAAGGCTCTTCTTCATAACAACACTTGAACTTTGGTCCCACTTCCTCTTGGAGAATCTGCAATCAGGTGGCAAATGGGTACTTCACAAAAAGCTCAAACTAGATGGAACTATTGACAAGTGTAAAGCCCAACTTGTAGCTCGCGGTTTCGAAGAAATTGAAGGCCTCCGTTATGGAAGTACATTCTCTCCTGTACTATCCTTAACCTGCTTATGGGTATTACTTTCTATGGCTACTCATTCAAATCTATTCTTCATCATGTTGATGTCAAAATTGCCTTCTTACATGGTCACTTAGAAGAGAAAATCTATATGTCTCAACCCCCAAACTTTGTTGATCCAAAATTCCCTATTCATGTCTATCTATTTTGCATAAAACCCTCTATGAACAAAAATAGGCACCAAGGCAATGGTACACTCACATTCATTCTCACCTAATGCACCATGGCTTTAGGTGGTTAGACATTGATCACAACATTTATATTCTTCTTCAGGGAAACACCATTATTACTCTAGGCCTCTATGTTGATGACATTCCCATTCTTACCAACTCTCCTCATGCCATGTCCAAAGCTAAATCTATTATCTCCTCACAATTTGCTATAACAGATTATGGTCCTATGCATTATTGTATTGGCATTGAAATTGAACAGTCACCCACATCTATCAAAATGCATCAACATACCTACATTATGTCTAGTTTCTCATGTTACTCCATGCCCACTGTAACCCCACGGTTACTCCACTTGCCTAGAATCTCCAATTGAGTCCATCCTCACCTCATTCTCTTTCAACTGAGTAGGCTCATGAGATGGAAACTATCCCTTATTTGGAAGCACTGGGATATCTTCGGTATCAAATTACTTGTACCCATCCAAATTTATCTTATGCAAGACATATTCTTTCCAAATCCATGCATCAACCCACTTATGAACATTGGAAGTAGCTGAAAAACTTACGATACCTCAAGGCCATGTCTCATGTGGGGATATGTTTTACAAAAGATAGCAATGATTTTCTTTTAAGAGCATATTCAAATGTAGATTGGGGTGGTGATCTTGCTACCCAAAGATCTCTCACCGGTTTTATCATTACATTAGTAGGAGGTCCCATCTCATGGAACACCAAACAACAACACTCAGTAGCACTTTCTACTATGAAAGAAAAATATGTGGCATGTAGCATGGCTGCACATGAAGTTATTTACCTAAAGAAGCTCTTGGAAGACATCAACTTTGGATATCAGCCTCAGCAAATTCCCATCTTCACCGACAACAAAGCATCAATCTCTATAATTCAAGGGCCTAAATTAAGTTTGAAACTTCGCCATATTGATATGAGATATTATTTTGTATGTGAATTAGTTGAGAATTCCCATATCATCCTTCAATATGTACCATCATGTGATAATGTTGCTAATTTCCTCACCAAATCAATTCCCCACTTGAAGCATAAAATTGCCATGCAAATCCTTTGCATGCTCTGATGGGGGGAGGGAAAAATATTCTAGTTGAATTGAATGTAATCCTTTATTTCTTTACAGATTTCCTATGGAATCCTTTTGAGGGGGATGTAAGGATAAAAGTTTGGATCAGATAAGGATAGGAAAATATGTGGACAAAAGGATCCCATAGTTATCCACTTTGTAAATGTCTTAGATATTTAGAGAAGAAACTCACCTACCTCATTTAATGTACCTTGTATATATACAACTACTAGCAATGAAATGAGCAACTGTAGTTCAATCCATTCTCTACATTGTCTCTATCTCTTTTTCTTATTGTGCACATTGTCCTTTCATCTACAAATCCTCTAATTCGTGGTTTTCACTACAGGCCTTACTTGATATTGGGCATGGAAGGCAGTAGTAGCATGAATAATGAAAATGAAGAAGACAGAAGAGAGTACTATGCTCTCTATGCTCCATATATGTCTATCTCTCTCTCTCTCTCTCTCTCTCTCTCTCTCTCTCTCTCTCTCTCTCTCTCTCTCTCTCTCTCTCTCTCTCTCTCTCTCTCTCTCTCTCTCTCTCTCTCTCTCTCTCTCTCTCTCTCTCTCTCTCTCTCTCTTTCTCCTTCTTTGTATATTGAACATTGTAGATATGTTGGAGAGGCATGGTAGAGCATTTGCATTTTACCTACATAAGATATGGTGTGTAAATCCTAAGGTTGTAGCATTGATGGTGATATTCACTATTCCTCATATTCCTTGGAATTTTTGACCTATTCTAATGCCTAAATCACATCTACCAAAATTGATTGAGATATTGAGTGAGAGGATTCAGATAGGGATACTTGAGCCATCTTCAGTGCCCTATTCAAATCGATGGTTCACATTACCTAAGACAAATGAATTTCTTAGATTTATTCAAGATTTATAGCCAATGAATAGGGTGAGACATTGGATGTTCCTAGGTGCAGACACTTTGTTGTAGACCATATTATGGATTGTGAGAAGATTTTATCTTGGTTGGAAGTGGTTAACTTGACCTTGTCATGACTAATAGTAGTTTTTGGGGGTGAATGAAGTGCTTATTGTTGGGCATGTGGATTGTATGGCAAGAAATATTCACTTGCTAAGGTGAACGTTATCAAAAATATTATAGAGACTTATACTTTAGTCTTAGAGGTGAGGAGGTTTCCAGGAGCATGTGTGTTTTACGTGATATGGATTTCCATTTTTACCCATATTGCATAGGTGTTGTATCAGCTGTTGATTCACAAGGGGTAGAAGTTCTTTTGGGATGAGCAACATACTAGAGCTATAAGGAGGCTGAAGAAGTTATCATAGAAAGTTCTGACTCTCAGGAAGGTAGATCATGCTTGTGGGAGGCTTATTGGGATCACAATTAATACTTGCCCTATTGGGATTGGTTAGACTATTGGATAGTATTATGAGGAGGGACCTATGTATGCTAATTGATTTGGGGCAAATGTTTTTAATGAGAAGCAATAATTGTCAGGATTGTGGGAGAGAAGGAAGGAGTCTCACTTGTAGCTTTCTCACTTACGCAATGGGGGAATACACACAAAGGTGGAGGCTGAAAACAGTTTCCCTCTACACACTAGGTTTTTGCCAGGATCTGCAAAGCCCTTGGGTTGCTCCATGTAAATCTCATCATGCAAACCCCCATGCAAGAATGAAGTTTTGACATTCATCTAATGCATGTCCAAGTCAAGTTGCGCAACTAAGGCAAAAACCAAGCATACGGTGGTCATCTTGACCACAAGAGAAAAGACTTCATCAAAGTCAACTCCATGCTCCTGCTTAAAACCCTTAGCAAAAAGTCTTGCCTTATAAACCGGCTTGGGTGCCCAGGGGTACTTTTCAGCTTGTACACCCATTCGTATGGCAAAGCCTTCTTACTGTTAGGCAATGCAACCAAATCCCAAGTCATATTCTTATACAGGGAGTCCATCTCAAACTGCATAGCCCTCTCCCAGGAGTGATTGTTACCCCTACACATAGCCTCATCATAGATGAGAGTCTCTCTTGCATCTATAACCAAGATAAAATGCATCGAGGACTCAAATCTATAAAATGGACATCTAGCTCTAGTAGATCATCTCATTCCAAGATTTGCTACACATGTCTAGCATCCTATCCAACACCTTGGCCATGTGTACCAACTGCTGCTACAGGCTCTATCCAATTGGCTATGCAGGAGCACGTGGCTTCTCCTAGAATATAACCATGCATATCTCTACCACCTTCTCAGGCTGCCTATGCATCTTGTCTTCATGGAAGGCTACATCATGGCTGCTGATGACTTTCCACACCTGCGGATCCTAGAGGCGGTAACCCATCTTGCTTGCATCTCCATAGCCAAGAAAAATGCATTCGACACTCTTAGAATCCAACTTAGTCTGCTTGTCCTTTGGTACATGGCAAAATGTCTCACATCCAAAGACATGTATATGCACATAAGACGAAGGTTCCCCACTCCATACCTCCTTTGCAACCTGGAAATCCAAACCACTGGAAGGTGATCTATTGATGACATGCACAATTGTGCTGACTACCTCAGTCCAAAAGCTCTGTGGTAGGTCTACATGTCCAATCATACTGCGTACATGCTCTTGGATGGTTCTATTTGAAAGGGAAGTAGAGCCCATGAGGAAGAAGCTTGGCGGTGAGAGCTGTGGTGGATGGAGAGCAAGAGCAAGAGAGAGAGAGAGACTCAAAACTGGAAACTCCAACAACCACAATGTGTGGCCGGGCCTTCCTTTATTCAAACTATCACTAAAAGAATAAAGAATAAGTGACTATGATGGGCACCCACCACCTGCAGTGTGCAGTTGTGGGTACTGTCAGTGTAGTAAAGTGTAGTAATACATGGGGAGCTAGGTGGGGCCGCCTTTACCTCCAACAACCTCCCACTTAAAGGCAAATCTACCCAGCAAGAGAGAAAAAGAAAAGACAATACAACATGTACTCATGTACAATAGGATGAGGATAAAAACGTCATCTCATCCAACGCCCATCAATCTCCGGAGAAAGGCAAAGTGCTCTGTAGTGAGGCTCTTTATGAGCAAGTCTGCAGGATTCTGCTCAGTCGGAATCTTGAAAAGGTCAACAGATTTGTCCTCAATGACCTCGCGAATGAAGTGATACCTCACCTCAATATGTTTTGTCTTCGCATGGAAGACCGGATTCTTGGCCAATTGAATGGTACTCATAGAATCCGAATGCAATGTAGGCATAGCATCTTTCATACCAGGGTCTGCAATCAAACGGGCTAACCAAATAGCCTCCTTGAAAGCCTCTGTGGCTACAATATACTCGACCTCTGTACTAGAAAGGGCCATACACTTCTGCTCCCTAGACATCCAAGAGATAGCCCCTCTAGCATAAGTGAATACATAGCCAGAAGTGGACTCCCTACTATCTGCATGTCCTGCATTATCAGAGTCAGTGCACCCCACGACTCATCTATCCTAGCTGCCATAGCAAATACACATATCTATTGTGCCCTTCAGGTACCTCATGATACCCTTCATGGCATCCCAATGTTTCTTGCCAGGTGTAGCAATATAATGTGCCACAACCCCAACTACAAAAGCAATATCTAAACAGGTGGCTATCATGGCATGCATAAGACTGCCCATGACTGATGCATAGGGAATCTTGGCCATCTCGGCACTCTGCTCATCTGTCTGTGAACAATCGGCCTGTGAAACCTTCACATGAGAAGGTAATGGACAGCCGATAGGCTTAACATCCTGCATACAAAAGCACTCAAGGACTTTATGAATGTACTCCCTCTATGATGACAAATAAAGTAGTCCCTGAGATCTATCCCACGTAATGTGCATACCAAGTATATGAGAGGCATGTCCCAGATCTTTCATCTCAAAGCTCTTCTTGAGCTAAGCCTTAAGAGCATCTAGCTCCTCATGAGCTGTCCCTGCTAAAAGCATGTCATCCACATAGAGTACCAAAATTAGTAAAGAGCTGTCATGAGCTTTCTTCGTGTTCAAGCACAGATCCATAGCACTGCGGCTATAGCCTTGTGACTGCATGAATGCATCAAACTTATGGTACCATTCCCTAGGTTCCTGCTTCAAGCCATATAGACTCTTCTTTAGCTTGCACACTAGGTGTTCCCTGCCAGGGTCTACAAAGCCCTTAGGCTGCTCCATGTAAATCTCATCATGCAAGTCCCCATGTAAAAAAGTTGTCTTGACATCCATCTGGTACAAGTCCAGGTCAAGCTGTGCAACCAAAGCCAAGACTAAGCATAGGGTGGTCATCTTGACCACAGGAGAAAATACTTCATCAAAGTCAACACCATGCTCCTTCTTAAAAGCCTTAGCAACCAATTGAGCCTTGTATGCCGGCTTGGGGTGTCCAGGGGTACTTTTCAGCTTGTACACCCACTTGCATGGCAAAGCCTTCTTACCCTGACGCAAGGAAACCAAATCCCAAGTCTGATTCTTATGCAATGAGTCAAGCTTAGACTGCATAGCCTTCTCCCAACATGACCATCACTAGAAACAGAAGGTGTAGGGTTAGAAAAACTTGGCCCATGTTGTCAAGGATTGAAGTGGATTGTCAATGTTACATGATGTGTCGCAATTAGCTGCAGGAGGTACCAAAGTGTCTTCACAACACACATGTTCAGCGAGGTAGGAACCATGCAGGAGCACCCAAGGAGGCAGCTCCACTGAGGGAATCGTAGAAAATATTCAAGGGTGGCAAAGGATATTGCACTCAGCTCACATTCACTCAAATGGGATGAAAAGAACAGTCACTCTCCCCAGCACAGACATCATTCGATTTAAAAAATGATGGAAACCCAGTCTCACACCTGGTTTAGAAGTCAACAAGGGAGATAGTTCAGAGGGAGAGTATGCTAGGGTGTACAGTTGATGGTGCATCAGTGCGTCCAATCCTGTCTGGCACAAGTGCAACCAGGAAGGCCAGGGAGCCTTGTAGTGTAGTGTATAGACAAGGTGACATGTCTTGGGATGATGGCAGGGACCCATCCCATAAGTGTATAGGGAAACGAGAACATACCTGATGTCAAGTGTCATAACATCCCTCAATCCATACCTCTCAATAATTGTTTGAGGAAACATCATTCACACTTAGTCCCCCCCCTCTGTCTTGTGCTCAGTTGATAGATATTGGAGGGCAGCCCATTCCTGAAACCCCTTGATGTAATCCTCACTGTCACTTGTGTAGAGGGTGTATGCCTTGTGCGCAATTGATGGTGCAACTGTGCATCTGCCATGTGCTGGCATATGGCGCAAGAAGGAAGGCCAGGAAGCCTTATAGTGTCGTACACAGGAACAAGTTTGTGCTTTGTGAATTGAGAGGCCCAACACCTACGTGCAATACTCCATTCACACATCACACCTTTTTGTTGAATGTAATGGGCAAGGACTGGTCACTCACCCCACCCTCTATTGCACACTCATCTGATAGATACAGAGGGAAACCCATACTCACATCCCCATCTGGTTAGGATGAAAGCTCACATCACTCAAGGGGTTGTCAATGAAGATCACTTCATTTGTTGTTGTCATCAAGGTGTTGAAGATGGGGTGCACCCATGGAGGTAGCCAACAAGTCAAGGACTTCGATTGGGTTGGAGAAGATATCGTCTGTGGTAGGGGTAAGATTGACTGAGGAAGTTGCAGAGACAACGCACCAAGGGAGGTGGCTTAGTAGCATTTTTGGAAAAGTTTTGATGGTGAGTTAGCTATCCTGAACTGCGGGGTGTCACCACCTTTTCCATAGCCAGCTTCCCGCCCAAGGGTATTTACCACCTTTTCTTGGAGAGAGGCCTGCTATGATAGGGAATTGTTTCCTTTTTTACCATAGCAATTTTCTTTTCTTTCTCTTTTTCTTTCTCTTTTTTTTTCCCTCCTACTCCCAAGGGTGTTTCCACCTTTTCTCGAAGTATAGGTCGGCATGACAAGGACCCTAAGTCCTTTTCTCCCATAACTGATATATCTTTATTTTGTTTTTTTTTTCCCTTTTTTTTTCTATTTTAGATTGTTTTTGAAGAGTAGAATGGTAGGAACACCATGTATCAGAACCATCCTCACCACCTCTATTGCATCGGATGGAAAGGAAGCCAAGGAGGAGGCGTAGATGGCTGCGAGGGACTATCAAAATGGAACCACATCATCAAGATCAGCAAGACAATTATTAGGAGGATTAGGTAAATCCGTATTGACCATTGTGCAAGGAATGAGGAAGCTATCGTTGATTGTTAGGATCCCCAAGGAGGATAATACTTCGCGAGGTGATAGCCATTCGTCTGTCTGAACTTGGACAAAGCCATTAGGATTGAAAAAAAGTACCTTATAAGGGCCCATCTAGCATTGTTGAAGTTTTCCTGGAAACTTTCCAAATCAAGAATCATAAGTTAGGACTAAGTCGCCTTCCTTGAACTCCTTCTACTTAATGAAGCTGTCATGATAGGCCTTTCTGCGAGCTTGCATGGCTTCCATGCACTGTAGGGCCATCTTGCAAATCTCATCGAGACACTCCAAGTGCAAGAGATGGCGTTGTAGGGACTCATCATCTCCCAAACATTCTTTGATAGCCACATGTAGAGAGAGTAGCTTGAGTTCAATAGGAAAGATAGCTTCTGTTCCATACACCAGTTGAAAAGGGGTTTGTCCTGTAGCCACCTTATGGGAGGTTCTGTATGCCCAAAGGGCCTTTGTAAGTTGATCATCCCAATCACGACGATGTGCCATTAGCTCTGGGATAATAGGATGTGGACTTACGATGATGGATCTTGTACAGTTGTGTCAACTCTTCCATGACCTTGTTAAGGAAGTGGATATCCCAGTCTCACTAGTGACAAGCTTTAGGGGACTACCACAATGGGTGATGATGTTCTCGTACAGAAACAAGGCCATGCTATTACCATTGTTCTGCTTCAGAGCTTTAGCTTTACACCACTTAGTTACATAGTCTGTACAGACCAAGATGTATCTATTCTTTTTCCTTCTAGTTGGCGGATCAGTGGGACGGCCCATGAAATCAATTCCCCACATCTTGAATGGCTTTAGGGGAAGAATAGGTTGTAGGGGCATGGAACTTAGCTTCAAGGAGCTTCAATAATTCGATCTTCACTAGGGTAGAATAATTTGGATTCATATGCCTCTATCTTTGCCTCATAGGTTTGGCATTAGGCTGTAGGTCAATGTAGTGTTGGCATACTGTGGGATCAATCCCCTTTAGATCTTTGTACGACCATGCAAACACATCTAAGTTCTCCTTTAATAGGTCTCGCAGGACCAGTAGTTCTTCTTCTGGAAGATTTAGACCCACCTTTAGGTGACGTTCAGTACCGTCAACATACACGAAAGTCAATTGCTTTTTACCTTCCACTTTCATGGATGAATCTCCCACGAACTGCTTCTGGGTAAAGGTCCAAATCCTTCAAGGGAGTGGTCTCCTCTGCTGATAATTCAATGGAGCTGATGTCCTCTTTTAATGGAGGCTTAGCTTGCTCTTTGGGAGGATGAAAGGGTATCATTGTGATTTCAGGTTTGGGTTGGGGATAAGTTGCTTCTTGGCTCAAGGGCTCGTCCTTTGAAGATGCATCCAAGAACATCACATAACAGGAATCTTCAATGTTCTGTTTGAGTTGCCAAACTGGGGGTTGTTGGCAAGGTGCATTATCATCATCTTCTTTGAGGAAGGGTAACTTTGGGCGACAAGAGCCAGTACTGAAGGAAAGCCTATTCTTCTTAATCCATTTCTTATAGATCTTTACTCATGATGTGATTCATTGATTAGTCAAAAGGGTACCATAATCATTATGTCGAATAGAAAGGGATCTTCTGCTTTAGAGGCTTCAAGAACTTCAAGAACTTTTTCCTCATCTCTGCCTTCTGTGAGTAGGATAGATCCTTCTAGCTCTCTGTCATACTCTTCTTTAGCATTATCACCTTTGTCCTCTTCAGATTCTATTTTTACGGGTGCTTTGTAAGAGAAAAACAAGCTCTTTGTTATGTCTTCTGCTTCTGCTTCTATCTCATTGTCAGAGGTTATTTCAAAAGTCAATTCGAGTTTAGGAGGGAGGTATTCTCCCATGGACAAAGACTTTTCTTCCTTTGGTAGTCAGCTTATAGTGCCCACTGTTAGGGACTGTGCCTCTATTTTCTTGGGAAAGATCTATTTGACTGCCTCTTCATCTCTCCTGATGTACCATCTGTTACTTCATTGGAGGAGTTCGTTATGACTTCAATGGATGTGGATCCATTTCCTTTTTGTGATCCATACAACTTCAACACCATTTTGTTGGGTCCTCTACCTAGGATTAGGGTTCATTTGAACCATCGTCCTTGCCCTTGCTTCAAAAAGCCAAGGTCTTCCCAATAGCAGAGGGTATGAGGTCTGTATGAATTTGGTTGCCACCAAATATGTCAGCCAATAGTCTCTTCGTGTGAGGGTTGTCTTTACGTATGGGAGGATGCCCAATAGTTTGTTCTTTGGTCTGCCAATCTGATAAGCCACTATGTAGGTTGCATTCCTTGCAAGCCTAGATCCTTCATTGTCACATCCTCATTATGTTTACTGATGAGCCTCCATCAATCAATGCGTCTACTATGAAGCATTTCTCAATCCATATGCCAATCTCTGGGGTTCTAGGATCCAGGAAGGCGTTAGCCATGTCTACTTTCTTTACGGGTTCTAAGGCCATGGAGGGAGCAATTCTTAGGCCTCTTCTTCTTATTAGTATACTTTTGAATTTCTTTTGACAGCTAGGAGACAACTGTCAAAATGTTAATTTTGGTTTAAAAGTGTCTAGGTCTTTGACCAAATTATATTCTTTGATAGGATCCACAGGTCTTTCCAATCAACTAAGGAATGGGGCCACACCCACTTTTATCTTCCCTTTTTCTTTTAGGAATGGCAGCATTTGCGCTTCTTCTCCTTGAGGAGGTGCTTCGGCATCATCTATCTCCTGGACCTTTGGTCCTGTCTCTACAACTGTCTCCATGGCTCTCTGTGGCTCTGTGTGCTCTATAGTACTATATTTTTCTATACTACACTGTTTTGTTTCTCCCTAGGAAGGTTTCACTTCAGGGTCCTAGTAAAGGGAACTTTCTCTTTTGGAACTATAGTTTCTCCTTTCTTTGCATGCATTATTGTGGCCACTTCCAATTCCACCAAATTGGAAGCAGGTTCTTGGGTCTTCTGTCGGGTATCACGAGTAGCTTTCACAGGAGATGGACTTGGACAGTCTTTTGCAGTGTGGCCTTCTCCCTTGCATTGACTGCATAAGGGCTTGTAATCCACATACCTTGTAGGGTTTTGACAATTTGGTAAGATATGACCCTTTTCTCCACATCTGTAACACTCCACTTCTGATCTCTGGCCACCGCCAGACTATTATCCTCTGTAACTCTAAGAGGGAAACCTCCTTGGACCAAAATTAGGATCGAACTCCCTAGGCTTTGGTCCAATGTCCTGTGTTGTCATTTTGGATTCCAGCAAGGTGAAACTTGCATCCTCATTTTTATTTCTTCTTTCGTTTGTGGATTCCAGCAAGGTGAATCTTGCATCCTCATCTTTCTTTCTTCTTTCGTTTGTGTATGGTTCTTCCTCAAATAGTATGAACAAAAGGCTCCAAGAATGGTTGGTTTTCAGGTACATTTAGTGTTGGCGAAATGTCCCGCTTGATGGCACTTTCCACACCACGTATTAGAATGCATCACATCCCTCCCACCTCTTGCAAGAGTGGATATATTGGCGGTATTTAGCTTCAGTGTCTGTAATTGTTCTATAATCACATCCACAAGCTCTTTCTTGATACTTGCGATTGAGTTGGATAGGTAATCCTTTAGATTTTCATCTCTCCTGGAGTACTTGTAGAAGGGTTTTGGGAAGCTTTTGTTATTACTGCATACACTAGTTGGGTTGATCCAGAGGGTCCTCTATTTTGGTTTTGATTCAGATCTCCTATTAAGACTTGGAATTGTTGATTCCAATGGGTAGGATTTCACTGTTGTTGAGTCGCCAATGGAGGAGCTGTTTGGGGCCATTGTTGTTGTGGTTGAACCATCATTTGAGGCACTGTCATCTGCGGCCACTGTGGATTAGGTGCACTATACTGCAACACTATTTGCATCTGGGGGTAGGGGTAGGGAAGTATCCCTGGGACTGCATTTGGTGGGTATACCATTTCTAGCATGGGAGGAGGTAAGACTCCTCGCCCTGAGGTCATTGCCAACCTTGATTCAACTTTGTCATACAGTATTGCAACTTCCACTGCAGCTTGCAGATTGACTGGTCTTCTCAATTCCACGAAGTTGTGAACTTTTGGTGTTGTAGGCCTCTGAAGAAAACTCCCTTCTGGATGCCTTCATCCAAACGTGGTTGGTCCATCTCTTCAGTATGGATTCCATTCACCATACATAAGCTTCTACTATTTCTCTAGAGGACTGACTTAGGTTCATGAACTCCTCTTGCATCCACTCTTCAAAACCTTGTCGCCTGAATTTAGTGAGGAAAGCCAACTTCAGGTTGTCCCATGTACCAAAAGTTCTAGCTACTTGTCTCTTATACCACTTAAACGTCGTGCCTTTAAAAGTGGCGGGGAATATTGCTAACCAATGCTCGTGAGTTCTGGCATTATTAGACACACATACTACCATAAACTCTGCTCATGGAGATCAGGGTCAGACTACATTTGCTGGCCTATCATCAATATTTCCAGGACGAATTTGACTAGGAAGGGGACCTTGAGTTCCCATGGGGACTTCTGTAAAGAGTGCTTTTAGGGCATCAAAGGAGGCTTTTTTTGTAAGCTCGTTCTCAGCCTTGATTTTTACTTCTCTCTTATCACATACCTTTGGACTCATTCTAGTGCTTGCCTCTTGATTTGGTCATTCACCAGGGGGTTGACTCCAACCAGTTGGTCAACAGAACACAATCAGAGGGGACTTTAGTCTCTGTGGGACTCTCTAGCCAACATTTCTTCTACTTCCTTCTTTTCTACATCTCTGATTTCAGCTTTCAAACCACTACAGGAGGTATTGCGTTCTAAAGGTATCAAAACTCATTCTTTTGAGGATTGTTGTTGTGCCATCATCATAGTAATGCCAGCTTTTGATGGTTTCAATAGTGTATGTTGTGAAGAATACTCTATCCACCAGCTTCTAATGGGTTGCTAGTTGGACAAACAAGATATTTTCAGTACACCATGCGTCCTACATGTCCTATTGTTGAGAATCCATGAACAAATGCCAACTCTTTTCTTTCTTGTTTTTGTGAACTTCCACTGACCACAACTCCTGAAGCTTCTTCATGATCTCCCATTTGATGATGTCTAGAAAGTTCTCAATGAATGTCATGTCTTCCATGGATGGTTATTCTCTATGTTTCTGCACTTAAATTTGTTCCCAAACAATTTGCCACCAAGATACACATCTCTGTTGCTTCAACAGAAAGAGGAAATAGTCCACCACATAGAGAGCCTGCATCATGATGGTAATATGTTTCCACCATTGTGGGATGAACTTCTTGTGGAAAGTGGATTCGGAAATGATAATGTCCAATTCTTTAGTAGTAGAATAAACTTTGCAAACATCCATTGAATTCTTCTTTTTTTGGCAATGCCATTTCCTTCATTTTCAGCCTCTTCTGATGCTTATTGATAGCAGTTTTCCCCGATTACGCACCAAAAACATGGAGCCCCAAGAGAGACACCAAGGAAAATGGATTTCTACTGCAAGAAAATCTATCTTGCATCATCAACAACCATTTTTTTTATCTTTTATATGTCTAGAACAAGGAAAAAAACACCAGGAACAAGAAAGCTTCACACAGCTTCATAGAAACAATTCTCCCACAGCTTTAACTTTAACAAAATCCATCATTCTCTTCATATTCTTCATAGAATTCTTTAATAGATATTGAAAACACAAAATAATACTCCACTTTAAAATATCACATATGATTCATCTTTAAAGATTTCATGACTTTCTCTCACAATCTCTCATATGTAGATGCATTATTTGATATAGAGTTGGCTATCTTTGACTTTTTCTCTCTCTTTCAATCAATAGTGCATGATCTTCTCAATACAATACTCAATAATCACTCATCATAATCCTTCTTTGGTTATGGATGACCCTTCCAAAAGGTGTGTCTGATATGAAAGGTCACCAGAGCCACTATTGTGACTCGTCACAGCTCATTACTGTCACTTCACTCTAGTCTTCTCTTGAGTCTTTACCAGCTTCTTATTCCACTTCCTTGAGCCCTTTTGAACTTACATTCACGTCTTTTCAATGCTAGAAAAATTTTCCAAAGTTACACATACATTCCATAGAACACTTAAAGAGGCATACAGAACAAAACAGAGGCTCTACAAAAGCTCAACAGAAAGCATCAGAACCTCATAACTCATACTAAAACCACTCCAAACTATCAAAAACCATTTAGTGAGCTTTCAAACAATCTCAACCTTCATCAATCATTACTCCATCCTTCATCCAGAAGAATAACATAACAAAATAGAAGCTATCAAAAAGCATCTGAATCTATCATAACATCACAGAGCCTCATATTTCTACTGGAAATCATCATGACCTTCCAAAACATAATCAAACTTATCCAAAACACTCTCAAACACTTCCAAAATAGTTCAACATCATTCAAAATCCATCAAAAAATCATCCAAAAAACCTAGTCATTTCAACATTCAATAATATTCAAATATTTATTGATATTTGTTTGATGTTGTTTTTTCTCTCCTTCAGTCAGGTCAAGACTCAACATTTTCCCCAACAACTCTCTTTCTTTTTATGAAACTTGAGGATGTTCCACGAATATTTCTAATTCCTCTAGTTTCCCTTCTTCATCTTCTCCGATCATTATGCTCTCTTGAACTTTTTTCATTTTTAGATTCTTAATTTGAAATCTATTTGTTTCTTCCTTTGAAAGTTCTTCTTTAGATGATAATTCTTCATCCTTTAGCAAAAACGAAAGTCCTTTTTCTTTAGATGAAGGATGAAATCTATGTTTTCTAAAATTTTCAAATACTCTTGAAATTAGTGAATGTCTAACAAGCATTCTTGACTTCTCCTTAATGTTTGAGGATTTTTTCTTTTTTCTTCACTTTTTCTATTATTATTGATGAAACCTCTGGGTTTGAATCACTTTTTGAACTTTCATCCTCACTTTCTTCTTCCTCAGAACTATCACTCTCCTCCTCTTCTTCTTTTTCACTATCATCCTCATCTACTAGTTCCCTTCTTGAGGCCATATCAAACTTCTTTGCTATTCCTCTATGGTCATAAATTGTTATGATTCCTCTCTCCTAATCCTGTATTTTGTACTTGCCTTTCTAAGCCAACGTCTACTTAGGATGAGTGGAAAAGCACCCAAACCTACTAGCATAACATGACAAGTTATTTTCATAGCTACTCCATACACCTTGACTTCCAAATTTTGGATTATTCCTATATATTTCACTTTAGTATGATTTGCAAGCCTGATTAAGAATCCAGATCTAGCAATTACTCAAAGTCTGATTTATTCTACACATGCTTGTGTAATCACACTAACTTGTGCTCCTCCATCAATATACACTCTCCTATATTTTGCTTTTTATACGAGGCATCGACCACATGACAAATATCAAGTAATTGCTCTACACTCAAAATTCTTATTGTTCATTTTCCTCTTTCTCTCTCTTTTGGATTTACTACTTTCGTCCACCACTATCCTCTCATCCTAGGACACAACTCCATTAGCTGAGAAAATGTTATATCCACATTTCTACCCATTAAATCCTTTCTTAGATCATATTCACGTTCCTCTTTTCCAAAAGGGATATCAAAAGCATGATAATGTTTCCTAGGTTTTCTTTTTCTCTCCTTCTCTCTTTTCTTCTTTTTTAATCTTTCTCCCTCTTTCTGTTTGGGTAAAAGGCCTCCCGGCCTGCCCATGTACAATGTGACTACCCATTCTTTATTCATATATAATATGATAGTGCAATAAGGCTATTAGTTCAATAGGACAGCACCTACATTGTATGTGCTCTTCTCTCCCGCATCTTCCTGTTCTCCTTCTCCCCTGCCATTACATCCCTTTCAACTGGTATCAAAGCTTTGGATCAAAGGTTGATCATGGAGCTTGGCCCGGCATTATTTCAGCCTGAATTGAAGACCTAGAGCTTGGAGCTTCAATGCCAGCCATGGCTTCTTCCCCCCAAGGTAAAATTTCATCTCCCGCCTCTCCCCGGCCCTCATAGGCTCTTTGCAGGTGTTCCTTGGCTTCATTGGGCACCTTGTATGCCCCCATTTTCCCCCTTATCCTCAGCATAACTAGTAGGCCCCATAGTAGCAACTCATGTTTTTTTGCGCCTGTTTCAAAATCTGGCTTAAAAATCCCATTTTTTCTCATATCTCGGGCATCCAAAACCCGATTTAGGCAAGATAAGAATCTAACTTGGGGTTTTGGATCTACCAAATTTTGATCACATACTTTTTTGTAATAGATCTGAGTTGATTTACAACAAGAAAATGCCATGCTCTTAGCTTATGTGATACTCCCGAGGCTTGGTATTTGATGCCCAAATGCTTTGGGGATATTTGCCCAATGGTTTGAGATACTTTGGGACTTGGTTTGAGCTTCCATAGCTTGATTTATGCAAGGATTTACTGTTGTACATTGTTTGGGCAGCAAGGTTTTATCAGGGACAGCTTATGCATAATGCTCTTTGTTGACATTCGGGTGTCCTATTGGATGTATTGATGCTTGGTCATCATGGTTTATGCCCGGATATGCTATTTGAGAGCTATTGAGCCTTGATTTGGATGTGGACACTTTGTTCTTAGTTGGGATTTATACTACCTTGGTTGATATGTTATTTTATCTCTAGTTTGGTTATGCCTATGGTCTACGGGTGCTCCCGACTACTCGGGATGATATGTTGATGTATTTGGATGATGCCACTTTGATGTTTATGCTCCCAGATGCTTCTTGAGCAAAGATTAGATCTCAATTCTTGGTTCACTATCATTTTCTTTGTAGCTGGCATTTCACTTGACAAGGTTTATGCCCCATGCTACCCATTATGGGACTGATGTCTGATGTGGATGTTTTTGGGTTCGACTGCAGTATGGAAGATGTTTGGGCTTGCATTTGAGAATTTTGTGGAGCAGTTTGTATTTGGTTGGCTTATCACTTATGTAGCTTGGATGCTATTTGGCCCTTAATGCCCCGATTATGCATCTTGGATTTACTTGGATGCAGATACATGTTTTGAGCAGTGCTTGCTCCATTGTCTTGGTAGTTGGTTATTGAGATTTCATTGCTCGTTGATGCTTGGTTCTTTATGGGTTACTCCTTGATCACTAGACTTCTTGACGATGCTTGGGTTTAGCAAATATGGCTTTGTTGCTTCTGTGTTGCCTAACTTCTATGCTAGTTGGATTGCTTTTGCCCATATAGGTCAGAGAGCAGTTGCTCTTGATGCTTACCCGACTATGCACTTTGTCTACTATCATGTACTTTACAAAGCCACTTATTTGGATGTTTTTGTACAAATACTTGGGCTTCTCTTGGAGCTTGACCATTGCAGGATCTTATGCCACTTACCGGTCTTGCATTGACCTGGATGCTACTATGTGGTCTGATGTACTGCAGAGTCATGTTTGCCATTATGGTTATGGACTAATTTCATGACAGATGTCCTGTGCTTTACCGTACTGTGGTTGGTTATGTCATGCAATTGACTACGACTCTTCTTCATGTGGAAGCTTTTGCATCCTTGGTTGATGCCTTTATGTCCTCCTGTCTCTTGAGGTTTCATGAGCCTTTGCAACATGCTTCTACCCCACTGATATACTTGCAGATGATTGTCTTTATGAGCAAGTTCCGTGGATGCTATGGATAGCCCTATTCATGATGACTTGGATTCCTTGTCGTCTTCTACAGGTTCTTC
The DNA here is from genome assembly GCF_053477565.2 of Lygodium microphyllum. Lineage (NCBI taxonomy): Eukaryota > Viridiplantae > Streptophyta > Polypodiopsida > Schizaeales > Lygodiaceae > Lygodium > Lygodium microphyllum. The sequence continues at coordinate 62,035,029 of NC_141160.1, forward strand.
TACTTCAAATGTTGTTTGCTTCCATTGTGGGAAGCTTGGGCATGTTCAAAGAAAATTCTTTAGATGGATTAGAGAGCAGTAAAGATAGAAACGAGACTCGACATGAGAAGAGAGTCAAAGATACAACAGATGCAGCAGGTGTTACCACTCTTAAAGTGGTGAGGTATATTCAGTTACCCATGATGATGCAATTGAGCATGTACTCATGTCATCTTGTTTTCCTACAGCTTACTTGCTTAGTGATCAGGCCTATGCATTTGATTGGCTTTTGGACTCTATGGCATCTTGTCATGTTACCCCTCATAGAGCATGGTTCTCTTCTTACACGAAGGTTGACGGATGTATTGATTTGGGCTGAAGGGAGCTTTCACTCAACCGCCAAGACCCACTGACCGCTTATTGTTTCAAGCGTTCCAAGCCGAGCACTAATGGCTACCTCTCACATAACCGACGCGCCATCTATATCTACGGGTGTAGTGAGCTTACCTCCGTGCCGTTCGAGTTACCTCCTCTTCCGCGCACTCCGGTAGCTCCACAATCCAAGTGCAAGCTTCAAGCAAGCTCCATCCTCAAGCTCCAAGCTCCAAGCTCCATTGCCGCAAGCAAGACAAGAGAAGAGAAGAGAAGAGAAGAAGAGAGGAGAAGATGGAGAGCTTCTCCTCCTCAGTCCCTCACCCTCACACACTCACTCCCTCACACTCTCACACTCCCTCTCTCAAGCACAAGATCAAGGAAGCAAGAACAAGAAGAAGAAGAAGAAGAGGAGAGCTACTTTTGGCCACACACAAGAATGAGCTTCTCATTCACTTTTCAACTTTATATACAAAACCCTAAATCCCTTTTGGGCGGTCATCCCCTTTTCCCTTTTTTTACATGCCTGGCCATAGCCTAGGCCCTTTTTCCCATTGTCCTTCTATCTTCCTAGCTTCCTTTCCACCGCCCATCTACATTTACAAATTGCACAGCCCGGCGCTCCTTGAATTAAACTATAATACGCTTGCGCTCTTTTACAAAAGTTTTGACTTGCGCTTTTCCTTGTGCGCCTTTCTCCCTTATTTAGGACTCTTCTCCTTGTGCGTCTTTGTCTTCCGTTTCTCTTTGCCTTGGCCTTTGTCTTTGTCTTCTGCTTTAGCTTTTCTGGATTTTCCACCTTCGTTCGTTTAAGGGTTAACATTACCCCCTCCTAGACGAGTGCCAATCCCATGGCACTCACCGTCGTAGGTAGTAGGCTGTAGCATGCAGCGAAGACATGGGTGACAAGGACGCCTGTGGTTTCCGTGGAGGAGTGTTGGTGGTGGTGTGGCAGAAGGTCCTGGGGGCCTGTTGGTGGCCAAGGTGGCTGGTGGAAGGTTGTTGGAGTTGATGGTAGGGCTATTCTGTGTTGGGGATTGCATTGATGGCCAGCACAAGTGTTGGTTTGTTGGGGATTCTGCACATGACGATTCTTTGCGGGCTTGTCGGATAGTAAGGGATAAGCATTCAGAGTTGGGTGTTGATGAAGAGCGAACGACACTTTCGTTGGAGTCTTCAACACCTGCAATTGAAAACCTTTCATGTGGTCTCTCCCTAAGGATAGTGGTAGTCTTCTCTATTGTGCACAAGACATAGTGCAATTAGTTTGGGAGACAGGTCAAACTCTAAGCAAGCTGAGAGTATTGTCCTGCACTTGAGGACCCAAACTGTGTATATACTTCGGTGCAGGTATTATGTGAGTGCTTGTGCATACTTAGATATTACTTAGTTAGAAGACTGTCGGCCTGGTTCCTTGTATAGCAATGGGTCAGTGAAGCAAGGGGCTAAGTTGATGGAAAAATTTGTCAATGAAGACAGGGAGTACACTTGAAGATTGCTTGAGACATCATTATGGTCTTGTCAAGGCAATCTAGCATAATTAAGCTTCTTGATGTCTTAGCTGTTGGTAGCTAGTGGCTACTTGTAGTGCTTGGAACGTATGGTGTACTTTTCCATTGTCTTTCAAGCCTTGCTTACCACTATTGATTGTAATGGCATTGAGATGGAGTGTAAAAGAATTGTGCAAGTGGTTCAGGGTGACAGGTCTAACCATAGGCGAGGCGAGCTCCCTAGGTATGTCCTGCCCTTAATGTGCCCTGAACAATTGTGGGGGACATACAAAGGGCTAGGGGATTAGGGACGGAGCCAGCCGACCAAGGTCACTGGATGTACCTAATTTGAGGACCCCTAGGTGCGGTATTGTGATCGTGTGTGCTTTTTCTCTTTTTTCTTTTTCTTTTTCTTTTTCTTTCTTTCTTTCTTTCTTTCTTTCTTTCTTTTTTTTTCTTTTCGTTTCTTTTTTTCTTCTTCTTCTTCTTCTTCTTCTTTTGTTTGTTTGTGTGGGAAAAGTGAATATAATCAATGCCATACATTGAGACTGTTAGCCTTTCATTTGGATTGAGAAATGTTGGGATTCAAAGGCTATGAAGACTTGATATTATAGAGATGATTGTGTTACCAGCCTTGATGCTAGAGGAACTATTGTTGAGATAAAGAGATACACTTGAGATTTTGCAAACCTCTTTGTAACATGTGAGACATCGAACAATTGAGGTAGCACTTGGAGTGAGCTGTGCATGGACAAGGACAGAGCATCGTGTGAATTGAATCCTGGATGATGAAGAGACGTTCGCCCTTGTTGAGAGCGTGGCTCTTGCCCAAACATAGAGTTTAGCCAAGAAGGAGAAGGTAATCGATGATCATGCTTTGGCCATGCTCAGTTGCAATATGTGCTTTTTCTGCAGAGGTGTCCTTGGGTTCTCATCCAGTGGCGTTTCCGTCATGGCTTTGGTTTCTTGCTAGACCTTGACCTGTGTCATTCTGCATCAACTTGTCACTTCGTGAGAGTACATGCTCGCTTGCGTTAAGTACATCGGACCAATGCAATCATGTTAAGACATAATTTTTCAGAATGCTATGATGTTTATTGGGATGCCTATTTCATTGCTTGTTAAGGTCGCATACATTAACGAGAAGTAACAAGAATGTGTACAAGTGGGGATCTTGCCCCTTTACTCATCAAAAAACAAAATTTTATGGCATGCTGACTTGTCGAGCTACTTGTACATCATAGGGATTTAGTCGATAGGTATGAGGCGGGGTGAGTCCGATTGGCTAGGCGATCGGGGCGGTGCTAGTGCGGGGCTCCCATGAGGCTGGGCAGGGAACATGTCGGCCGGGACATGAATGGTGTAGTCCCGGGCCGCGACCATTTCCAAAATGTCATCACTGGCGTTGCCACCTGCTGCGCGTTTCTTTGAGTCTCGACTTTCTTGACTCGAGGATTCTTTGGCCTTCGTCCGGGACGGTGTCGCTTAGGGCCTCACTTCTTGGCATACCTCTTGAGGGTGGGCACATAGCGCTCTAGTGGAGGGGCGCGTGCCACATGCTCCCGTCATCTATGAAGAGCATCTTTGCATGCCAGATGTCCATGGTTCTCCATGTGTTCTGTCTGGAAGCCTGCAAGATGCAATCCAAGGGTTAGACCTTGATACAGGATACGTGTTCACATGGAAGGGATTTTAGTGTGGTTTATCAAGCGCATATGACCAGAAGGGGAGGGGTGAGGCATGCAGTGTTTGTTGTAAATGGATGGCCCCCATGATGATGTTCGTTTTGCCTTCAGCCCCATTAGCAGATATTGGCTTATGCTAAGTTGTGTGGATTGGTTGTCATGGAGTGGGATAGGGCACATCCTCGGAAGGATAGACCAAAAAGGGAAGAAGGTGTATAGAAAGGGACTGCGCCCTGTCTACATCATCAGTGTTGTTGGTCAAGGCTTCCTATGGTGGTAATGTGGGTTGCATGCCCTTCACTTGGAGGTGGGGATGGTCACACAGCTTTTAAATGTGTGATGAGAGGAGGACTTGAGGAGGTTAGCCTGTCAGACCCAACTCTTCTCCCTGCGCTTGACTATCATTGCTTGTGTGTGTTGATATTGTTTATACAAGGTGACACAAGAATCAGTGTTTGTTTATATACATAATGTCACTTCACGAGGATAAGAACCAATTGTAGAACTCGGGGTTGTACTGGAGCATGGCACACGCATCCAGCACTCGTGGTAGCTTACTTAGTACCAATAGATATTTTACCACATCGAGCAGCATGGACCCTTGTCCGAGTCTACTGGCAACATGTAACTCCTCCTCAGTGAGAACCTTATCAAACAGAGAGTTTTCTTGGCTAGGTTCAGCCAAGTCCCTACCCCGAATGGCAGTCAGCACTCGTAGGGAAGTTGGTGCCACATAGGTTGGGTCCCTTTGGGATCGCCATTTGGCCAATCGCTCCTCAGAGACTGTCATGATCTGAGCCCCTAGTTCGGCCATTACAACGCGGTTTTCACACCAACATTGTTCAAATTGACTTCGTCCCTCTGATAGTCGCTTTAGTTGCTCTATGTTAATGAGATTCGGTCGGCAGAGCACTTCATTGAACGTGACGGTTAAGCGCAGTTTGTTAGCCTCCTCGTCAGAGATGAGTTGCATGCGTTCATGTAAGAGCTTGTTATAGTGCTCGTCAAGATGTTCTTGCTCTTCCCAAGATAAGGGGAATGGCAAGTATTCTTCAAGCTGCTCCTTAGGGCATGCGCCCATGTCCGCAAGGATGTAGATACGTGCGAACACTTTGAGCTTAGCATCCAACTCAGTTAAGCATTCTGTGACACTTCTATGTTCAGCGAGGGCTTGCTCGGTTGCCATCTCATGCCAGGTTCTAGGAGTTTGCCTGGGCTTTAGCATAGCTAGGGGCTCAGGCCTAGATGAGCAAGATTGGTCAACGTTGGGATTGCTCATGCCCTTGGGGTTTCCATGTTTCTTTAGAAGCCTCATTGTTGCGTTATGGTTCTTCTTGGATGTGACTAGTGTGAGTTCGTCACCTTGTTGTGACCATGTTGTATCCACTCTTGATTGGTCGATGTGGGTTCTATTGTCAGTGGATTGAGCGTTGGAAGCAACCATTGATGGTAACAGCTGCTTTGATTTTTCAGAGCACATGGATGTGTCTGAGGTTTCACCGCTATTAGGAGAGGCATTAATGGGTTCATTGGTGGATGGACTCGATGCTTTATTCATCAGCTCTCTAGCACTCTTCGTCCCAATGTTCTTGGGGTCTGCAACCACCTGTGATTGCTATTGTCTTCGTTGTTTTCTCCTCTTTTTCTTGGTCAATGAAGGTACATCTCTCAACGACTCAGGACCCTGGGCTAGATCAACCGTTGATGTGCTTGGTTGGGCCTCAGCATTCTCTTTCTCTAGTGTGTCCTTATGGGACATGGCCGTGGCCTGCTAAATAGCCTCGCTAGGTTGTGAGAGCACAACTGCCTCCCTTTTCGGAGAGTCTAGCTCTTTAGCCAACTCTCTTGTGTTTAACTCCTCTAGCCTAGGCTTTAGGCACTTTGAAGGTGCTGGAGTTGTCGAGGAATTTGGTTTTGACACCTCCTCCACAGGTAAACTACTAAGGACACGTTCCACAAGGGGCATTGTCACGGCCAAGGGCTGTGACTGCTATGATCCCTGATTGGAAGTAGTAGCAGCTAGTTTAGTGGGCTCGCTACACTTGGTGGATTGCGGTGTCAAGTCCCAAGGGCGATCGAGAGTGGCTGTGTCTTTTGTTGCCCTTTGAGCACTCATCTGTGTAGATCGAGCATGAGTTGATCTAGTCACATTAGGTTGCTCATGCATATCCTTGGGTCAAGAGCTACAGATGGCGTCATGTCCCCCCTCTTGTACATTTGGAAGCTTAGATGGAGATAGAGATTGGAATTGAGCAGTTTCCCTTGACAATTGCTTTCGTGCTTCTGTGTCCGTTTGGAAAAAGAGGATGTAGGAGATCTAGGACTCTGAGGTGGACTTGGCACTCGCTGAATGATTTGCTCGAGGCTATTAGACGATTGTGCCATTTGCTTTGTTGAGCGATCAGCCTTGCCTTGAGCAATGTTGTGCCTATGATGCTTGGTCTCCCCTTGGGAAATCAAAGGCTCCTTGGGCACTAGTGGCTTTTGCGTATCCTCAATGATTACATCTAATGTCTGCTTGTCAAGCACACTAGGCTGAGGATCTACCCTCCAATTGGTCCCGTTTGGTTTCTTGATTTCGACCATGAGGGGCTCGGTCACTCCACTGTTTTTGACTTGGGACTTGGTTTTTCGTTTAGATCTCCTCCTATGCTTCTTTGCTCTTGATACATCCTGGCCTTCAATCGACAAAGGAGGTTTAATAGGGGATTTTGGTACCCAAATCCATTGGTTACCTGCGTAGTACCCTTGAGCACGTAGCAACGCTTTGGATATCCATCGCGGCGTTGTGCTGGCTCTCCATCGACGCCTTTGTCTATAAGGCTTGGACTTCTTTCGTGTCTTCTACGATATCTGTAAGTCCCAACTGCATCCTTGGCCTTGTCTCCTGACCTTTTTGTTTCCAGCATGGCCTCACTCACTGGTTCTCGTTGTTCGACCTGTGCTTGTATCAACTCGTCCAACAAGCCCTTGCCCTCGTTTATAGGCTTGACTGTTATGTCATCACCTTCCTTGCCTTTCCCTTGAGGTTCGATGAGGTCACCCTTGCTAAAGGTGGTGACTATCCTCACACCCGGTAGTGTCAGGTGTATCCTTTGTGCTACATAGTCAGCCTCACACTTGGTTGCCCTTTTGAAGGGTCTTCCTGGGAGGGTTTCTTTCCTGCAGCTAGCACTATTTGGAGGAACATGAAATAGGATAGGCAAGCTTTCCATTTCAATTATTGCAAGGATTTTGCACTTCCCTATGAGTGCTTGTGGGTGTCCCCCATAAGGACTAAGAGTTGCACTAGTCGGTGTGAGCTCCGGTTGGCCTAGTAGGGTCCATGATTCATAGGTCAAGATGTTAAAATCTGCTCCTTCATCAATCAGAACATCGATAGTATGCTCTCTTTTCGCAGTGAGTTTGACCCTAAGATAGGCAGGTGGTACTATGTCTTCATCTTTCGGGTCTTGGCTTGTAAATTTAAGTCTTCTGACAGATGCCCTTGAGTCCCTAACTACACAGTCAGACGTGGATTCCCTACTGAGGTCTTGGGTCATTTGTGCAGCGCTGCTTAAGGTACATCTCTCGTCAAGAGTGTCATGTCTAGTCATCTTGGCATTTGTAGCTTGCTGATGTTGCATTTCGCTCTGACTAGACATGGTATGAACACAATGTCTTTGTGTTCTCGTGGTGTGGCCTTTTTGCCCTTGATGGCTAGATTGGCCCATTGAGGTTCTAGGGTCTCTGTTTGTCTCTATTCGGGTATGGGCTTTTGGCTACTCTTTTGAAAGTGAGAATCCATGCTCGCGTAGAGCCATTACTTCACTAGGGTCCGATTTGGAAGACCTGTCACAATGCGCGTTTTCCCTCCAACCTACTTGGGGGAGGTGTGGAGGGGGCAGAGCCCCCTCTCCGGGGGTCCGGGGGGGGCAGTCCCCCCCAGCCCGCAGGGCCGACGGTAAAAGCCATGCACAATTTGGAGGACCATTTATAGCCAAATTTTGAACTACGTGCTCTAAATTTTAGCCCAGTGATGGATCTGTGATGTGCCTTTAGCTCTACATAGCCTTTGGGGTCAATCTCGGGGTTTAGATATGTCAAAATTTGTGTTCTAGATGCCTGTCCGATTTTGACAATTTTCTGTCTGATTCTCAGACATCAAATTATCAGAATCGGACGTCCGATTTTTGGGTTGGTCCGATCAGATCAGTGGTCTGATTTTGGTCACGTCCGATGCTAGGAGTCGGATCGAAAAAGTAGTTCGATTTTCAAAGTGGTCCGATTCTGGGAGTCAGATCGGACAGGGTGGTCCGATTCTGGCTGGTCCAATTCTGGGACTTGGACGGCCTGGTCCGATTCTGGGACTCGGACGCAGCCTGGTCCGATTCTGAATGGTCCGATTGTCCGAGTGTCTGAGTCGGACGGGTTGGGTTCGAGTGCCATGTGGCACGTCCGATTCTGGTAATCGGACCAGATTGGTCCGACTCACCCTCAGTCGGACGGTCCGACTCCAGATCACGAGTGGTCCGATTTTGGGAATCGGACCACTGTAGGTTGGTCCGACTGTGTCGGGGGCGGGCGCGATTCCGGCGCGTTTGAACCCTCCTTACTGTCTGCTGCACACAATCACCACGGACTTCCCATATCTGATTAGAGCACTATTGGAGAACACGGACTCACTTGGAGTAGCACGAATCGCTGGCGCCTAGAATCGGGGTAGCGCTTCCTCGTCCTATGAACCAAAAGCTCTCTCTCTCTCTCTCTCTCTCTCTCTCTCTCTCTCTCTCTCTCTCTCTCTCTCTCTCTCTCTCTCTCTCTCTCTCTCTCTCTCTCTCTCTCTCTCTCTCTCTCTCTCACACAAGGCCAACAAAAGAAATGAGGTCTGTCCTAGCTTCCCAGGCCTCTTAAGGTCCTTTCCCAGCACTACAGAACCTCACAGCCGGTTCCCTGTCCCTGTCTCACCCAGAAACTTGGATCTGGTCCCCTGTTTCCCTGTTTTAGCCTGTTATACAGCAATAGAAAACCCTACTGTTTGCTTCTTTTTTCTTTGTTTTTTTCCTATCCTAAACGCATACAAATCACAGAGTAAATACCTACACTACTCCATCTCATGACATAAATCTCAAAAAATCAAAAAACCTACTTGCCAAGGAGATCGAATACCATCTTCAACCCCCTCACTTCCTACCTATCTCAAGCACCGGTTCGGGGGAAACCCCTTACTTTGATGCTCGATTTGAAGCGTGCAAGCGCTCAAGGCTTGAATCCGTCGGTCCCGGCAACGGAACCAAAATGAAGGGAGCTTTCACTCAACCGCCAAGACCCACGGACCGCTTATTGTTTCAAGCGTTCCAAGCCGAGCACTAATGGCTACCTCTCACATAACCGACGCGCCATCCATATCTACAGGTGTAGTGAGCTTACCTCTGTGCCGTTTGAGTTACCTCCTCTTTCGTGCACTCCAGTAGCTCCATGATCCAAGTGCAAGCTTCAAGCAAGCTCCATCCTCAAGCTCCAAGCTCCAAGCTCCATTGCCGCGAGCAAGACAAGAGAAGAGAAGAGAAGAGAAGAAGAGAGGAGAAGATGGAGAGCTTCTCCTCCTCGGTCCCTCACCCTCACACACTCACTCCCTCACACTCTCACACTCCCTCTCTCAAGCACAAGCTCAAGGAAGCAAGAACAAGAAGAAGAAGAAGAGGAGGAGAGCTACTTTTGGCCACACACAAGAATGAGCTTCTCATTCACTTTTTAACTTTATATACAAAACCCTAAATCCCTTTTGGGCGGTCATCCCCTTTTCCCTTTTTTTACATGGCCGGCCATAGCCTAGGCCCTTTTTCCCATTGTCCTTCTATCTTCCTAGCTTCCTTTCCACCACCCATCTACATTTACAAATTGCATAGGTGAGAGCCCGGTGCTCCTTGAATTAAACCATGATGTGCTTGCGCTCTTTTACAAAAGTTTTGACTTGCGCCTTTCTCCCTTATTTAGGACTCTTCTCCTTGTGCATCTTTGTCTTCCGTTTCTGTTTGCCTTGGCCTTTGTCTTTGTCTTCTACTTTAGCTTTTCTGGATTTTCCACCTTCGTTCGTTTGAGGGTTAACATAGGCCTTGAGTAGTCTTATGCTATTGTTGGTACAGGGGATATACACCTAGCTTTGCCTAATGGGGCTTCTCTTATACTCAGGGATGTTTTACATGTTCCCATGCTCAGTAAGAGCTTGATTTCTATCAATCAGTTGCATAATGTAGGATATACTATTTCTCTCCAGGATAGGTCATGGAAGATCTGTCGTGGTTGCTTGGTTTTGGCCAGAGGTTCTAGAGTTGGTTTTCATTACCCAGTGCATGTCTCTCATGTGGGAGATTCTATGGTTGTAGTTATCTAGATGCCACATGCATTGTTAAGGAATTATCACCTAGACCATATGCACCACAAAGAGATGGAGATCTTGTCTCGTTTAGACTCATTGTTGCCTCCTATGTCACTTATAGATCTTGATACTTGCCCTGATTGTACTCTTGGTCCTTACAGAGCCCCCTTGGCTTATGGCAATCGTACGAGGCATGCTCCTCTAGATCTTGTCCATTGTGCAGTATATGGACCTATGCATTCCCAGTCATTTCGTGGAGCATCGTACTTTGTGACCTTTGTTGATCATGCTACCCACCGTGTTTGGGCTTTTCCCTTGGTGCAAATTGAGGATGCTGCAGTTATGCTTAACAGGTTTATGGATTCTACTGGTAGCAAGCCTAGGTGCTTGCAGATGGATTATGAGAGTCATGCTCTCTCTCCCAGCTTTCGAAGCTCTTGTCAGGAGTATGGCATTGATTTTTTGTGCCCACTATATTATGGGATTGCTCATGGCATGTGCCTAACCTTACAGCCAAAGGTTGCTTCTATGCTTACCACAACTGGGTTGTCTTACGGCTTTTGGAGTGAGGCCCTTATGATAGCAGTCTATTTGGTTAACAGGACATCATGCTTGACCTTGGATGGTATTATGAGGCATGGATTGGCATTCAGCCCTCCTATGATTACTTGAGGATGTTTGGCTGCCAGGCATCTGTACGTATGCCACATGAGCCTATGTCACGTAGATGTATCCTCCTTGGTTATGGAGATGGTGACTTTAAGGCCTACAGATTATGGGATTTGGATGCCCAATAGGTATATGCAACCGTCATGCTGTCTTCTATGAGATACAGACACCTCTCAGGCTTGTGAGCGTTCAGTATGCTTTATGGATTATTTTACAGCAGCTATAGTGCCATTACAACAAGCTGTTTATGCTGAAAATGAGGCACTTATTGGCCTAGATTACATAACTATGCATAGCAGTCAGGGTTAGGATGTTGGTGGTCAGTCGTTAGACCACTTGCAGGCTCATGAGAGCTGTTTTCTTGTAGTTTTGCAGGCTAGACAGCCAGTCATATGTTAGTCTTCTGCTTCGCTGAGGCCACATGTAGTCTTTGAGACCCCATTGGACGAGCGTCCGGGATGTTGGCTCTCTTTCAATGATTGACTCTGGAGAGTTTGACTGCTCTCCGTTGTCTTGTATGCACGGCTCTGATGCTTTATAGTCGTGCACTGATGAGTTGTGCTTGCTTCATGAGAAGCATTCTTGGATTGCTCCATTGTATGGAGCTGTGGGATTGCTTATCTCGTGGATGTCATGGACTCGGGGATACTTGACGATTCTTCTGTAGAGGTTCCTAACACTTCTTGCATAGCTCACTTTCCGATTGGGCATTGGGTGAGATGTCATGATTCCTTACCTTGTCTTTTCTTTTCTTTTCTTTGTTTTCACTCCCCAGCTACATTGGCCTTTTAGTGGGAGGTTGTTGGGGTAAAAGGCCTCTGGGCATGCCCGTGTACACTGTGACCGCCCATTCTTTATTCATATATAATATGATAGTGCAATAAGGCTGTCACTTCAGTAGGACAGCACCTATATTGTGTGTGCTCTTCTCTCCCGCATCTTCCTCTTCTCCTTCTCCACTACCATTGCATCCCCTTCACTTTCCTCTCCTCTTCCTCCTCTCATATTTTCTTGATTAGTTTGTCCCATCAATCCCCCATTACCTCTTCCTAAAGGCTTACCTCTCAAAGCTCCTAATCTCATGTCTTGCATTTGTCTTGACAATCAACCCTCAATCTCTGGAGCTAATTCAGCATTGTCTTGCCAGAATTTGATAATTTTATTCATCCCCTTGCTAGTTTCAATCTCTGTTTTCAATGTTAAATGTTCTATATAGTTCTCTCTTTTTTATTTTCTTACTTTTCTTAATTTTATTTCTTTTTCTATTGCTATCATTATTTCTTTCTCAAAAGTGCTCCGTTACTTAGTTTGTTCTCACCTCTCCCTATAAATTTTCCATAAAATGTTTTATTTTCAACATTTTAGGTGCTCTCCCTCCTGGACCTAGTAATGTGTTCTAATAGTCCCAAAGTCGAGTATATCCTAGGGAAAAAAATTATATGGTATCAGAGCTCCTGTTAAGATTGGGGGTTGTTGATTCTAGTTGGTAGGGTTCCATTGTTATTGTTGAGTTTCCATCGACGGAACTGTTTGAGACCAGTGTTGTTGTGGTTGAACTATCATTTGAGGTACTACCATCTATGGCCACTGTGGATTCGATGCATTGTACTGTGGCATTATTTGCATCTGAGGGTAGGGTTAGGGAACTATCCTTGGGATTGTAGTTGGTGGGTATACCATTCCTGGCATGGGAAGAGGTAGGACTCCTCTTCCTAAGGTCATGAAGAGCCTTCAACTTCATCATATAGTCTTGCACCTTCCACTATAGCTTGCAAGTTGACTAGTCTTCTCAATTCCACAAACTTACAAACTTCTAGTTGTAGGCCTCTATGAAAAACTCCCTTCTAGATGCCTTCATCCAAGTGATGGTTGGTCCATCTCTTCAAAATATGGATTCCATTCTAGAGACATTAGTTTCCACACGTTCACCAGAGGACTAACTTAGATTCATGAACTCCTCTCATATCTATTCTTCATAACCTTCATGCATGAATTTGTGAGGAAGGCCATCATCCCATATGCCAAAATTTCATGCTACTTGTCTCTCATACCACTGAAACACCACGCCTTTGAAAGTGGCGAAGAATATCACCAACGAATGCTTGTGGGTTCTGGCATTATTAGCTACACATGCTATCATAAACTCTACTACATGAAAATCAGGGTCTTCATTGTAGGCTTTTCATCATTGTTTCCAAGATGGATCTGCCTAGGAAGGGGACCTTGAGTCGCCATGGGGACTTTTGTAAAGAGTGTTGCTAGGGCGCCAAGGAAAGAAGCTTTTGATGCTAGCTTGTTCTTGATTTTGATTTTGCCTTCTTCCTTCTCATGTACCTCTAGATTTGTTCTAGTGCTTGCCTCTTAATCGTATCATTCATTAGGGAGTTCACTCCACCGAGTTTGTTTATACGACCACAAAAACACAAGAGAATACACCATTTGAATGGAAATCATCACATAGCATTTTTCTTCAATAGTTCCATAGATTTCTCTCACAATCTCTCACTCATAGATACATTGTTTTGTATAGATTGCAGTGGTGTCAAGATTATGGGAGAGAAGGAAGGAGTCTCACTTGTAGCTTTCTTGCTTGCACAATGGGGGAATACACACAAAGGTGGAGGCTGAAAACAGTTTTCCTCTTCTTAGTTGTGTAAGCCAAAAAGAACTCTCATACAAAGAAATAGAAGACCCCTATATATGGGTCTCAAACCAAACTCAACTAACTAAGGTGGCATACTAACTGAGCCACGAACTAGAGTAGATAAGGATAGCTATCATCTAGCTATTATTCATGAGCGATGTACCAACCGCATATGCAACTGACAAGTCGGTGACATAAATGCACAACGGTCACCCTGGCATATCACGAGTGGAGCTCGATATCTCAACACTCCCCCTCGAGCTCAATCCCAATTCCTGCACACCAAGCAGGTCTCTGAACTTGCGCAGCTTCTCTGCGCCCAATGCCTTCGTAAATATGTCAGCTACCTGATCCTCTGTGCTGACATAAACTAGATCAATAAGACCTAGTAAAACCCTCTCCCGCACATAGTGATAATGCACCTCAATGTGCTTTGTTCTAGCATGATAGACTGGGTTATTTTCCAAGTGTATACTGCTCATGTTGTCACAATAAATGACAACTGGCCCATCTGTAGACTGATGCATATCATAAAGTAGCTTATGCAACCAAGCTACCTCACATGCAGCCATTGCTGCACCCTCGTACTCAGCCTCTGTGCTCGACAAGGCAATTGTAAGCTGTTTCTTGCTGCTCCAAGTGACTACAGCGCTCCCAAAAGAGAACACATATCCACTGGTAGATCGTCTATCAGAAATACTACCAGCCCAATCAGCATCAGTGTATCCATGCAACTGTATCTGAACCCCAGTCTCATAAAATAGTCCATACTGCAATGTGGACTTCACATATCTGAGTATGCATCTAGCCGCATCCAAATGCGATTTCCTTGGAGCCTGCATAAACTGACTTACCAATCCAATAGCATAACTCAAATCTGGCCTGGTAATAGTCATATAAATCAAGCTTCCTACTATGCGTCTGTACATAGTAGGGTCTTCCAGAAGCTCACCTGCATCTGCGCTCAGCTTCACATTCTGCTCCAAAGGAACTGAAATAGGCTTACAGCCTGTCATCCCATATTTGGACAGCATGTCCAATCCATACTGCCTCTGCAAAAGCTGTATCCCACTTGGTGATCTAATCACCTCAATGCCCAAGAAATAACGCAGCTCTCCCAAATCCTTCATCTCAAACTTCTGCTTCAATAGCATTTTCACATGAAGGATATCTTCATCACTGTCACCTGTCATAATCAAATCATCAACATAAATGACAAGTAGCATAATACATTTCTCTGTTTTTCTCACATAAAGTGAGAAATCTGCCTTGGAAATCTGAAAGCCAATAGTGACAAGATACTGTCCTATCTTGTCAGACCATGCTCTAGGTGCTTGCTTTAGGCCATACAAGGCTTTCTTTAACCTGCAAACAAACTCAGGATGAACAGCATGCACATAACCTGGTGGCTGCTCCATATAGACCTCTTCTTGCAAATCACCATGCAAGAAGGCATTCTTTACATCCATCTGATGTAAAGACCATTCCTTTGATGCAGCCATAGCAATGACTGCTCTTACGGTTGCCATCCTTGCAACCGGACTGAATGTTTCTTCATAATCAATGCCATATGTTTGTGCATACCCCTTGACTACTAATCTTGCCTTGTATCTGTTCACAGAACCATCTGCATTGTGCTTCACCTTATAAACCCACTTACAGCCAATTGCATTCTTACCTTTAGGCAAAGGTACCAACTCCCATGTAGCATTTGCTTCCAAGGCATCCATTTCTTCATCCATGGCTTTCTCCCATTTTTCTTTTCCCATGGCTTGCTCAAAAGAAGTGGGTTCTGGTTCCTATATCACTTTGACCATATATGCATAGTGGATAGCTGTAAATCCATCATATTTCAGCCTATCCACAGGATACCTAGCTCTGGTAGACCTACGCAAAGTAGGCTCACTTCCAGGTGCTCTCAAAACATCCCTGGTCTTCCTTACTCCAGGTGTAACAATATAGGGGATACCCAACTCATCATCAATGCTCTATTCTGAGCCATTGGATTCACCATCCACATAAGAGTGACCTGCATTCACATCAAACATGGGCTGATCTACCTTCTCTTTTCCTTTTCGTGATACCTGTATATCACTATCTGCATTGCTTTGAGAAGATTCTCCTGATCTCAATCTGCCTGTCCATGGCGAAGAATGTGAACCACTGCTAGAGGACGCTCCAGGTCCACTAATATCTTGTGACTGCTGCTGTGAATTCTGTGCAGCATTACCATTTTGTGCATCTACATTATCAATCACATTTACTGGTTTATACCAGCTACTCATCTCATCAAAAACAACATCTCTGCTCACTGTAAACTTACGAGTAGAAGGGTTATAGCATCTATACCCTTTCTGCTGCAAAGAGTAACCAATAAAGATGCAGTTCTCAACTTTTGGATCCAACTTGGATCTCAACTCATCTGGCACATGAACATAGGCAATGCAGCCAAAAATCTTCAAATGAGAATATATGGTTTCCTACCAGTATACCTCTCCTCTGGAGTCATCCCATGTATTGCTGCAGTGGGAGTCCTGTTCATTATGTAGACTACTGTAGCAACTGCCTCAGCCCAATAGAAATCTGAGGTCTTTTTCATTGAGCATGGCACGAGATACCTCTCCAATATGCCTATTTTTCCTTTCTGCAATTCCATTTTGTTGTGGGGTATGACTACATGAATATTGTTGCTTTATGCCATGCTCCTGCAGGAACCTTGCAAACTCATTTGAGAGGTACTCTTCCCCTCCATCTGACCTTAGGTATTTTATTTGCAGGCCTGTTTCTTTTTCAACCATAGCTTTAAGAGTTTTGAAATGCCCAAAAACTTCACTTTTCTTTTTCATAAAATACACCCAAACTTTTTTGCTATAGTCATCAATAAAAGTGACAAAATAATGACAGCCTCCAAGAGATGCAGCTTTAGTAGTCCACACATCAGAGTGGATTAATTCCAATGGCTTCTTACTCTCTTGAACATGTCTAGGAAATGGTTTCCTTGCCTGTTTTCCAAACTGACAGGCTTCACATATCTTATGCATTTCTGCAACTTTGAATTTAGGCAATCCTGCAACAATATTTTGGGCCTGCATTGATTTAAGTCACTGTACATTAACATGACCAATGCGTTTATGCCAGATATCAATATCTGCAACTACACCGGTCCCATGTGCAAACATTGCTGCACTCAATTCAGGCATGTCTGCATCCAATCTAAACATTCTGCCCTTCTTCTTTCCTTTTGCTATCAAGCGACCTTTATTTTTCATATCCTCAACAAAGCATCCATGAGGATTAAATCTGACCTGCAAGCCCTGCTCAACCATTTGACCAACAGAAACCAGATTCTTGGTGATATTCGGGACATGAAATACATCTGACAGGTATTTCTTTTTCCCATCCTGCATAGACAAAGGAATTTTTCCAATCTGCACAATAGGATGTGCAGTATCATCACCAATCTCCACAAATCCTGGTTTTTCCATTTTTCTTGCATCCTCCATCCATTCTGCATGACCTGTCATGTGGTTTGATGCACCTGAGTCAACATACCATACATCGTTGCTTTCTTCTACACTTGTCACAGAATTGTTCATGTGCTGCACCATAAACAAATGCTCATTTCTGTCATCACCCTGTCTACTAGAAGATGCATAATTCCCTTGTTGCAATTTTCCATTCATGATGTCATTCTGCTTTTTATAGCAGTCTTTAGCCATATGACCCATTTTACCACAGTAGTAGCATTCAACATTGCTGTTTGCATTTTGCCCTCTTTGCCATCCACCACGACCTCTTTGGCTCCCCCTGCCTCTAGAGTTACTACGTCCTCCTCCATAGGACTGGTTTTCTTGAGTCTGCTGCATATTCTGATTTCTACCACAGCTTCCAGATCGGCCTCCTCTACCTCTGCCTCTACCTCTTCCAGCATTTGAGTAGAAGACAGCTTCTTTTGAAGTTCCTCCTGAAGAAGATGCACCACCATTTCTCTGCTCCTCAGAAATTAGAAGAGCAATCAACTCCTCAAAATCAGAAAATCTTTCACGGACGGAAATGGATGTTCGAAACTGTGCATAATCCTTTCCTAGACCATTCAAGGTCACGGAAACTAAATCATCATCTTCCACTGGCGACCCAATGGAAGCAAGTGCATCTGCAATCTTCTTCACCTTCATGTGGTAGTCATTGATGCTCATATTTTCTCTTTGCACATTATGCAACTCTTGCTTGAGCTGCATTTTCCTGGCTTGCGTATTTGTGCTATACATTTTTGACAAAGTATCCCATGCCTCCTTTGGCGTACTTGCATCCTGAATATGCACAATCATAGAGTCTGAAATACTGATAGACAGCCAGTACATAACTTTCCTGGCTCTCTCATGCCATGCTTTAAATGCCTGCATTTGCTGTTGATTGGGAACATCACGAAGAACTGGTTCTTCTTCATTTCCTGCAACAAATTCCCAATATCCTTTTCCCATAAGAAAATTCGTCATTCTAAACTTCCATGCTTGGAAGTTGTTCTTGTCAAGCTTTTCAGTTACAATCTGTGAAAGAGAATCAGACGCCATTACAGAACACTGCAAAAAATTCTGTCACTGCAAAAAACACAGCTTCACCCTCACAAGGGCAAATCTGCAAAACTGGCGAAAGTGGTATTTGACCACACAGTCACTTCCTAGTGACGATTTTGCATATACAGGAACCAAGGATGATTCTGTAACTCCCAATGTCTCTCCACACAAGCATACGATGCAATTTCTATGGTAACTTTTCACCGACCTGTAGAACAGTGGTCGCACAGCATAAAATAGAGCTTTTTCTTGAGTGCATGCAGAAAACTTCCGCCTCCAAAACAGGCCCCGAAATGGCCTCAAATCAAAAAAACAGGGTCACCTAAGGCTAAAGCCCTTTCCCACAGCATATACTGCCCTCTTGCTTCACTGCGAAGGGCGTCTCAATCTGAGACAATGCACTCTTGCAATTTCCGGCTGTGCTACCTGCAGAGATCTGCTCCCAAAACAGAAAATGAAAGCAACACTGCTCCTCTTACCAGAACACTGCGAGCTTGGCTTGCTTTCTTGAGCTCCTTACCACGAACAAGGCTCTGATACCATGTCAAGATTATGGGAGAGAAGGAAGGAGTCTCACTTGTAGCTTTCTTGCTTGCACAATGGGGGAATACACACAAAGGTGGAGGCTGAAAACAATTTTCCTCTTCTTAGTTGTGTAAGCCAAAAAGAACTCTCATACAAAGAAATAGAAGAACCCTATATATGGGTCTCAAACCAAACTCAACTAACTAAGGTGGCATATTAACTGAGCCACGAACTAGAGTAGATAAGGATAGCTGTCATCTAGCTATTATTCATGAGCAGTGTACCAACCGCATCTGCAAACTGACAAGTCGGTGACATAAATGCACAACGATCACCCTGGCATATCACGAGTGGAGCTCGATATCTCAACAAGTGGCTTGCAAAATGGAGCTAAATTTTGCCTGGCTCTAGTTGTGCTTGGTGTGATGCACTATCTATTGTGTATTTCATGGTTTCGTAATGCCAAATCCAATATGTGATATTCTATTTTGACCATGATTTGCATTGTGTGTATTTTTAAGTTTCTAATTTTGAAAGTAGTTTCATTAAGGATAAATTCAATGTGCAATCACAAACATGTCAATGATCAGTTGTGCATGGGCCTGCACATGGGCCAATGCACTATATCTTTACTATATTTAGTGGTTTGGCAACACTATATCCGATATGTGATATTCCATTTGACCCATGACTTATTTTTTGTGAGTTTTCAAGTTTCCAATGTTTCACGTACTTTGGTTGACAACACATTTAATATGCAATTGTGCACACTTGGTGGTGAGTTTTTATGTTAATCAGTGAAGTATAATCCAGTTAATGCATTTTCAAAAAATAATTGAACCATCAATTTTATAAATCAAAATCTGGTGAAACTTCACCCACATGCCAGGCATCATAAAAACTTGTGGATATTAAAAAATTGGTCCCATCAGAAGCCTCTGGGACACATGTTCGAAAACTTGCATTATTACACGAGCGCTGATCGAGAGCAAGCCTCACTCACAAGCCGATAACGAGACGTTAAGGAGTGCTGATTGGAAAATTTGACTTTGTCCGATGCAAAACACAACACAAAAAAAAAAAGACAACCACCACACGAACCACACACGAAACCAAATACCACACACAATGCCTCTTGTAGCTCAGACAACTAAAATCCCAATTCGGGTAGAGCATCACTCAAACACAAATTTCGAAAACACCAACTCTTCGCACAAAAATCAAAGTTAGATCGTGCAACATCATGGAAACTTCATACCTTGATAACCTTGGGCTGTCACATGGCGCTTTGACATACAAATTCTCCAACTTCACAAGTTAGCACGTCAAGAGCATACTCTAGCATGCGACCTTTTTCTCTCCTCACTCGCAAGATACAATTGGAATTGAGGGGGAAGGCCCCTTGCTCTTCTCTTCCTCATCCTTATATAGTTTTCACAAGTTCTCTCACATACATTAGGCTTTTTGGTTTCAGCTTTTGGCTTTTGCTTTTCTACTGCTTTTTATTATTTTCGTTTTTTCTGCCCTATGCCTATTTGAAACTTGTTTGGATCATAACTTCATCATATAAACTCCGAATATAGTTATTTGGATACTCAAATCGATCGGAATACATTTGGTCGACAAGCCATCATGAGCAGAATTGTGAAAATACATCATAAACAAAAAAAATATATTTTCGTAAATTGAATCATTTTTCTTCATCTTTTATCTTGGACGACTTATTCCCTTCCTTGGCCTTTTGTTCTTATAATTGCACACACTTTCAACACATGTGTCCTCCTTTTTTTCAAGAAATACTCGTTGACGATATAAATTTTACGACCTTTTCCTTTGAACCTTAAGTCTTCAAAATAAACATTCTCTGGATATGAACCTGTTTTTTATGCAGTGTGTCCTGACAAGATTATGGTTTTTTTAAATGAACTCCATGCCCAATCATTCATGATTTGAAAAAATATGCAATGTTAGATCGTGGTATGCAAGCAATCAATCAGTGCTACACACAAAAATAATGTATGCATTGAAGAAAATGTGCCTAGCCTATCTACATGTAATCATGCATCATGCAAAGTGCAAATAAAATTCTTTGATTATTTAAATCCTTAGCCTCACCTCTCAATGCTCAACAAGAGGAAAAAAAATATCAAACTCCGCTCCACCCATCCAAAATCTCACAATCTCTCTCGAAAAGATGGTCCTCAAGATATTGACTAAATAAGAACAATCCATCTCACAATTGACGGCGTCTTCATGACCCTCTAACTCACCCAACCACCTTACCCACTCAACCAAAGGTTCCTAACATTGTGATGAACATCCAAATATCGTGCGTGCAGAAAATGTGTGTGCTCAATAACAAGTGCTCTCTCATGTGCATGTGCAACTAGGATTTACTGCATATAGTTGCAACGAGCCTCATCCCGTGCTAGTGCATATAGCTGCGACGGGCCTCATCCCGTGCTAGTGCTCAATGATGGTGCAAAATGTGCATAATCCCAACCCATGGCATGAAAGTATTTGATAAAATCAGGAGATGACCCCCGAGTGCAGTGTATCAAACAACTGCAACATGAAGTGCTTGTGAATCCATAAACCCCGTGATGTGCAAGAGTCTCGATAAGAAAATATACCTTGTTCCACAATGTTTGACAGCTACTAACAAACTCTAGCTTCAACCTTTCAAAAATATACCAACTCAACCAAGGCTATCAAGTTTTCACGCTCAACAAAACAAATATAATGACAAAAACAAATCCTACACTAGACAAACACAAGAAATCCAATTACAAAATGACAACACAAACTGTCACGCAAACAACTAAGCTAATAAAAACCAAACCTAACTACAGTTTGACTAGGGGTTTTTAGTTTTCAGAAAAATGCTTAACAACATCTGGGGCTCTAAAGACGCCAGCCTCTGGACAGGTGTCCTAGAGGCTTCTAATGAGACCTTTTTTTTGTAGGTTGATGTGCCGTAGAGGAGTCCAGAGGTAAAATTTCACGTGAATCGGATCACTAGTCATATTTTTCCCAAGCCTAGATACATTAATTCAAGTTTAAGGGTTTTTAAAAAGTTTAGCTATAAGTTTAGAGTTTCACCTCATTTTACACATTTCACTTTTGAGTTTAGCTATAAGTTTTGAGTGTTCTCTCCTAGAAGACATGGCATGCACCAAGCAAGCAGCCCGAAGGCACCCCCCTAGAAATCCCATGCACAGGCCACCTCCCCCAGCTCCACCACCACCACCACACCAGTATCGCAAGCGTCGATGGAGGCTAGGCACATTGGTTTTCCACCATTACGAGAAGACCACGCACCTCCTGATACCAAAGGCTCCATTTCAAAAAACAGTGTGGGAGATTATGGGTGGCATATTGATTAAGAATAGTAGAAGATACTTCCTAGATGGATCACGCTTGCAACAACCCGATCATTGGACTACCTAAGCCCTCCTTGCACTACAGGAAGCTGTCAAAGCTTACCTCATCGACTTTTTGGAGACTCGTTCTATGCAACACTACATGCCACAAGAGTCACCATCACCTATAGGGATTTGCAGATAGTGAGGTTCTTCCAGTGATGGAAGGATAGTCCTCACGGAGATCAACAATGATATGGAATGTACTACTAAAACATATGTGGAATGTAGCTTCCAAAGAGATTTTGCAAAACCGTAGTCGTAATGGATCCCATGTAAAATGTTATGAATATGAATTTAAAAAATTGGTGCATCTTTTTTTTTATTTGCTTGTTATTTATTTTATTTATGTCTTTGAGTTATTGTTACATGTGTTTGAACGAATACATGTGTGCACAAACTCTATAAAGCACTATGTATTAAATTTAGGGTACGAATTGTGTTGCATATAAATCTGACAAATAAACATAACATTCAAGTTTTAAAAATAATAAATTATACATATGACAAACTACATTGCACATAAATCTAACAAACATCGGTTTTTATTACTTCAAGTTAAGATTACAAAGTGCATTACATTGGTGATGAGATATCATTTGGTAATAAGTACATCTACTCTCTCCTAGGCTTCTTCGAGCTACATTCCCCATGGTCATAGCTATTCTTGATGATAGGCAGCAACACATTTTGCCCTAGTAGTTCTTGCCTAATGGCATTGGGGTCTTGAACACCAGTAACAACCATGCCACAGGCCACCAAGGAAAAAAGTGGCCTAGACCTAGTACTAGAGAATAAGTAGAGGAGCTTCGAACATCGAAGCAACATTACTTTCTCCAAGCTGGAGTTCGTTGGGATGTCTTGAAAAACCCAGCCTTCATTAGTACCCTCAACTTCAGGAAGTTCTCAACAAAAGCCAAAGAGCATATCTTATGTAATACAATAATGTCGCTCACAAGCTGGCCGATGTACTCCTTCAATGCTGAGTCCTACACCCTTCCTTGGCTACGAGATCGGCCACCTTGTCTAGATGAAAATTCATCTATATAGACAATGTCCTACATCACACGAGTTCAATGTCAAACTTACTGTGTCATACTCACTATGCATGGTGTGCTAAAGATATATACATAGGATTCACATGCAAATTTATCAGTAGGGCCTCTAGGACATCGAGACCATTGGGATAAAGTTTTGCCGGGATCGGGCCCCCAAAGCAGCCCAAGTCGGAGGCTTGTGTCTGGGGGACGTGAATTTGCAAAAAAAAATTCCCAATGATCCTGATGCCCTGGAGGACCTACTGGTAAATTTGTGTGCAAATCTGATAACATTACCTTCTCTACATTACCTCTCTACTGTTGTAATGGAACATCCAGATTTGCTCCTACCAACTGGGCCACCCTCTCCTCTCTCCTGCGAAGGTACTGTGTAGTCGTGGATCAAGGACCAAAAAGGCTTTCTTGCAACCGCTCAAACTCCTCATTTGAGATCTTATACTATAGTGTCGTATCCTCAATCTACTCTTGGATGCTCACAATGGTAGAGATGCCATCGACACTCATGCCATCATATCAAGCCACCTCATCAACATGTGCTGGGGCATCTTGTATGTCAAAATATATAAAATTATTAGGTGCATCACGCACCATGATACATAATAGTTCTTCTTCTCTTAGCTCCAATATTTCTAATACATCTTGCATGAGTAGATATTCCACCCCCTCGATGGTGATAGCATGGAGAGAAGCAAGGGGTATCTCATCACTTGTCAGAGTCTCGTCAGGGCAGGGAGGTGGGTGCACAATGTCCAAGCTCTGTGCTATCTCTACGCTTGTCAAGTGCGATCTCCTCAGGCTCCCTCTCGAAATACGCTAGTTGTGGCCGAGAGGGTGCATCGATGTCTTCGTCAATGTCCTCTTGCACCTCAATGCACAAAATATATATGACAAATGTTGCATCACGCTCGATGAGATCCATCGTGGCGTAGTCCTGGGATGAGGTGGGCAATGCGGAGATGCTGCCCCACATGCACGAGGGCTCGATTTGTCACATTTGCATGCATCAATCCAACACGTAAACTATACAAGAAATCTATGGGGACCCATCTGAGAGTAGTGTCTAGAATAGAGCAGGTAAGAGGGGTTACCGCATCACAAAACGATGCCACTATATTAGAGCTAGAGTCTACGGTGGAAAGCAAGCTCTCTAGACTCAAGGTCACGCAAAACCTAGGGTATGTCTAGTCTCTTATGTGTGTGTAGTATGTGGAGCTAATCCATGTGGTGAAGGCGGAAGTAGTAGCCATGGCACACAAAGAGAAAATGAAGGAGAGCACAAGTGTAGGGAAGTAGAGAATGAAAGTGAAAATGAGTTTGGAGTTATAGCTTTTATGTATCTAGGGTTTTAAATAAAGATTCTTTTTTAACCTTAAAGTTTCAAATTAAAACTCTTACATTAGTTTCTTTATTTCAATACTTTAAAGTCACCGTTAAAATTACTCATATAGAAAAATGCTTCATTCTACATTATTATATCCTTGAATATACTTGGATCACTGAGTGTATTCAAGTCCAACTAGAGAAAATATAGAATTTTTTTAAGAAAAAAATTAAAATACCTTCAAAATTTCTCGAATTTAATTTAATATTTAAATTTAAGAAATGAGTAGAAGATATGAGTTATAATATATCATTATACAAAGACAATATTGCATAGATTATAGAACTCTAGCTCGCAATTTAATTATGATTTTAACCATCACGATTGACTAATTACAGTATGTATTATTGCACACTTAGATCACAGTAAACTAAGATTATCTAAATTAAAAATACTCAAAAAATTTAAAATTGTATTCATTCTTTATTTAAAAAAATTACAAGGATTCCACTATTTCAAGGCTATGTGAAAAAACACATTGTTTACATGTCATGGATTGCTCGCTACTACGAATCCTGATTTTTCTATTATCTAACTTGAAATAGAAGTTGCAGAGGGCTCATTGGACATTAATTGGATTTCTTGTCTCAAAAAAGAAATGGGCCAATGGCTCTCTGCGCTGACCACAAAAGGATTATGACCATTCCACAAGATAACCACATCTATGAGAGTTGTATGTGTCTCATCTTAGGTATCTTGATCCAAGCTGATCCATTCCCCTTGCAAAAGTCGCCATCTTCTATCTTGAAAGCAAATGCACAGAGTTTGTTTAGCGATGAAATACATGTAATAAAAACAAAAATAATAGTAAGCAAATTCAACTAACACAACAATTCATCTAAGTAAGACCTATGTCAATTAAATCAAGGCATGCAAAGTAGTAAAAAAGATTTACCTAAATGTGAGATCAGATTGATTGACCCTGCACTCAATCGTCTCATCAAAATATGTTATTTTGACTTGCCAAGACTCACCCAAGGTGACTCATCCATTCCTCAGATAGACACTTACATTGAAAAGTAATCTTTGTTCCTTCAGAACATCACATGAACCGAACAAATGTGCAAACAACGAGAATGGAATAAACCAACTAAGATGTATATCTTTGGAGTCTATGGTGGGTTTCATAGCACTATTGATGTCAGATTTTATATTGGACTTACATGCTCCTGACAACTCCAAGCTACCAATCAACCATTCACCACTAGATATTGGCGGCAATGGGACATGCTACAATCTCTAGCTTTCTACTACATACAATGAATTATAAAAAAAGATATTTTGAGTTGCAAGTTGACTTGCAGAGTTATTATCATAGATCAAAGAACCTATGTCTTCATGCCAAACATGTATCTTGCTGCTCAAACATTCCACATTCTTCCATTCATGCAAAGTTGATGGATATAGAGATGTCAGTAAAACAAGATTAAATTAGAACACTGTAAAGATTTTTAAAAATAACTTTGATGCAAAAGAATAAACAATGATAAAATTTAAAAACTTACTATTTTGTTTATAATTTGCAATGTAATTCTCGTCGTGTACAAATATTTTTTTTTGTGTATAAACATGTTGGATCAACACTTCTATTACTGTACTTGTTCCATTAAACACTTTTCTGAACTCTAAAGTTCTACCTTTCCAATGTTTGTTGGGGTTTGCAACATCCTTATATGCCTGACCTTGAAACTCCCTCGAGTACTTGGGTGCATCAAAATCCAATCCAACTTATAGTACTTATCACAAATCCAATTACCGTCACTATCTTTCCTATTGAAGACCTCCACTGCAAGTATGTTACTGATGTTTCTCCTCCATGTGAAGACATCTATAGTAACCAAATAGAAAAGTTACCTATCAACATGTGTATAATTTGCAAATTTTCTCTCCAAATGAAATGAAATTTAAATGGAGCAATTTTTTAAAAAAGCATACCTATAATTCTTTTCACAAAGAAGCCCAGAGATGTTGAACAAGAAGTTGACTTATAACAAGATCATTGTTCCTTCACTGACAAATTCCTAGAGTACAAAAACAAAAGAAATCTCGGGTCAAAGCATACATATAACTTACATATGCTTTGTCCAAATGAGTTGAAATTTAACCATAGAGAAATAGAAAAAAAGGACAATATACCTGTGGCTCTCTTTGCAAAAGAAGCCAAAGATGTTGAAGAAGTTGAGTTTTTAAAAAATCATTATTCTCCACCCTCGGAGACTCTTGGAGTAGAAAAACAAAGGAAAGCTCAGTATGCATATAGCTTGCATACATTTTGTCCAAACAAGATAAAATTTAACTATGGAGTAGCAAAAAAACAAGACAATATACCTGTAACTTTGTTTACAAAGAAACCGTAAGATGTTGAAGAAGAAGTTGAGTGTTCAAAAGATCATTGTTCTTGACTGTAAGAGACTCCTAGAGTACCAAAACAAAAGAAATTACATGTCAGAGAATGCACATAACTTGCATAGGCTTTGTCCAAACGAGATAAAACTTTACCATAGAACATCCATGGAAGACAACAATATATCTGTAAAGTTTTGTGAAGAAAATTTTAGGGCTTTGGTAGAACAAGCTTTGCTCTCATAAGACATGTGAAACTCACTTTGTGTTTGTGTAGAGGAAATGAAATTTCACAAGGTTACAGATAGGGCAAGCAACAATGAGGCTATAAAATTTTGTCAAGAAAGAAGTAGGGAATGAGATATGATAAATTTGAGTTTTGCCTAAGAAAGAGAGGGAAACTGAAAAGGGGAGAAATGAAAAGTCAAACATAAAAAATAAGAAAATAAAAATTTGAGTCACAAACTTCCAGGAAGTGGCAGCATTGTACTCCCCTTATTTTAATGTTGAGGGAAGATTTGGGCCAAGATATGGCTAGAAGATTCATGTTATATGAATCTGGAATACCAGCTCTCTCATTGGTTAGGCCTATATTTGTTTATTCACTCCTTAAAGGGCCAAAAAGAGAGTCCATATTTCTCCTAATGTAAATGATTTATTCATTTCAAACCCGACAAACACGTCCTTCTTTCCTTTCTTCTAAAACTAAGTAGCAAACAAGATGAATACAATCTCCTTTCCCACTCTAGCATGTTCACATACAAATTTCTTTTTTTTTTAGAAACCCAAAATTTCCCCTAGTTAGTAAATTTACTATTGGCCCTCCTCTCTTGATTAAGCTCAAGCATCCAAATGATGTTTATGAAATAGAATATAAAATTTTAACTGAATGTTGAGGCTTACTCTCATGCTATCATGTTAACCAATTGTGAATTTGAGTTTTTTTTGTAAATTTTTATATTTAATTTTTCAATTGTAATTTATCCCATGTTATTTATTTTTTATAGATCATAAATAATTTGTCAATATTAGTATTGATCAGAGAATTCTCATACATTTTCCTTACCCCTATTTGACACAGATTCAATGTAGTGCATATATTTTATTTTGTATAGAATCATAAACACAATGTTCTCATGTGAATATGCCCTTTAAAATTGTATTTAATTGTATTTCTATTTCTCTAAAATTTTAGAAATTCTCTAAAAGTAAAAAATATCATCCTTAACTTATCCAAGAAATATCATAATTTTTTATGTGGAACTAAAAAAATTTATCAATAAAACCTTTTTATTTTTACTTAAAATAATCACTTTTTAAATTTTAAAATATCCTAAATCTTCTTTGAAAATTCTCCAAAAAATCAACAAACTTTACATGGCATTAACTTTATAAGAAAAATATGAATTTTCTATATATTCACTCATAAATTTTATAATAATTTTCATAAGTAATTTTAGAGTAGTTTTAAATATTTTACTATTTTTTTAATTTTAAAAATTAAAGCAGAGATAAATAAACATCAACATTAATTCAAAGTGAGAAATCAGGCTTTGAAGTATTGTGTAAAAATTTTAAATAGAGAAAATTTTAACGTTACACTGATTTTTTTTGCTAAACGAAATGAGACACTTACTTGGTAATACACGCATTGTAATCATGTTTTTGGAAGCGCATGTCCAGCACTCTAGCTAGGGAATTCAGTCTACCTAGTCATATCAAACAACACTTCTCTTTGATCCCTATTCTCTTCTTGGTCCCTCACTTTGCCAAATTGATCCACAAACTCTCTATATATGACCCAAGCTTTATTAATCTTTAAATAAAAGCTTGATTTTAAAGGTTAAAAGCTTAAGTTCTTTTATTTCTCTTCAAACGACTCATGAAGCGACTCAATTGAGGGCATGTGGAATCTTGAGGGAGTGATCTTTTTTTAGGGAAAAATTAGTTCCATGATCAAGAGAAATTGTGCTTCCAATCACTCTATCAATCAGAGGGAATGGTTGAGGAATGGTTACTATTTTAAAATTTTGCATTTTGGGATGATGACGCCTTCTCTAGGGATAAAGAATGGCTATAGATCTTCAATGCTATTGTTCTTCTTCAAGAACTAGTCGATGCCAATCTTTCATTAGGAGAAGGAGGAAGCTCGAGTGGTCCCCTTCTCTTAGTAATTCAGCTCACTTCAAGTGGAGTTGTAGTCACATTGTCACAAACTCCTACGACAAATCCGGTTGTCATTATGGCGCAACCTATTGCAATTCCTGCAAGAACGTTGGATTTGCCACCTTTTGTAAGAAGCTGGGAATAACAAATTAGTGTAAATAACATTGATATTATGCCATGTCACACTAACATTGGTATAAAAGGAGAGATGTAAGTTTTCACATCTTTTTGACACAATAATACAATTACAGACTTTCTCTCCCATCTTGCTCATAGCTTCTGTGGCTTCCCCTTCTTTCATATCTTTCTCTCTCTAAATCTAGTCTTTCTCTCTCCTCGTCACTCTTCTTCTCCCTCTTCCTGCAGTCTTTCTCTCTCTTTTGCAGTCTTCTCTCTCCTCTTTCTCTCTCCCTAGTTCTCTCTCTGACAAGTGGTATCAGAGCATTGGTCTTTGATCCATTCTTTTCTTCTATTTTTAGTCCTATTTTCCTATTTCAAAATCAATTTCAAACAAAAAAATGGTACAAGACAGTGACTAGTGGAGTGCTGCAGATCATCTACAGTTAGTAAGAGACTACATCTAGAGATATCCAAGGTCAGATATGGCGGAGAATGGCTTAAATGACAAGACATCATCAAATTTTATGCAAAATTGGAGGTAATTAGGGTAAAGGATGGTTAACCGGGCTTAGTTTGGGAACAAACTGTGGTTACTTTGAAAAGAGGGAGTTCTCTTTCCCCTTTCCTGGAGTTTCCTGCAGGTTTCATGGAAGTTCAGCACCAAGATCAGTTCATTCCTCTCAAACCCCCGATCTTCTTGGCCAAGAATCACCTGGAGTAGCTTCCCCTAATCATAAGCTTCAAAATGAGCACAAGGTTGCTCAACCTTGGCTCAGCCAGGCAGCTAGGAGCAGCCCCGAAAATTGCAGCGCAATTTTTGGGCTGATTTCAGCCTGCTCCCTGCTCAGCCTGCTCTTCCCTTTAGCTCTGGCACTCTTCCTGGTCTTTTGCAAGCAGTAATCTTCAGCAAGGTGGAGATTCTCAGCCCTATTCAAGGTTCTTCAGCCTCTTCCTAAACCCTAGGTGAACAGTCCATGGCAGCTATGAAAGCTTCAACCCGACCTTCCAATTTTCAACAATTTCTTGAAGATTCTTCATCCTTTTAGCCCGTGGGATCATCTCAACAAGGATTCTTCAACAAATTGCAAGGATTAAGCACGAAATGGTTAAAGATTGAAGCTCAAGAGCTTCTATGGAGCAGAAATTTGGGGAAAACGGTTCTAATGCTTCAATTTCAAGCATTTGAAGCTCCAAGATTGTTCCTAAGTACTGAATAAACAAGCATTGGGGATTATTTTACCAACATTGGACAACCGGAGGCTCTATCAAGCATATGAGATTGATCAAGTCATCATCAGCCATGTCAAAGGTACTCTCCTTCAATTCTTAATCTCTCTCATTAATCCAATTCCTGAGCTTAATCCATTTGATTGAGAGATTAAAGAATTGAACAATATCCATCAAATTTTCAGCCAACCTTTGCTTGAATCAATCCATTCATGAATGCAATGCTTGCTTTATGCATACTAGTTCCAATCAGTGAATTAGAGGCTTCAATCTAAAAATTCAGCATAACAATTGAATCCCATTGATTGAATCTATTGATTAATGAACTTGTTTACTCTAATCCGATTGGTTGGCTAAATTTCTTTTACCCAAGCTAAAATATTGTAAAAGGGTAAGTACTAGCAATCAGTGAGTCACTGAATTGCATTGGTAAGACCCTTCTCCTATCCCAAACTTTCAAAATTTCATTCAATTGCATCTCATGAAAGACTGAATGAATATTTCAAAAATGCATCTCATGCTAATTGATTAGAATACTAGCCTTTGCCATGTTGATATTCCCACCGAGGAAAAAGGTGGATGCCGGGGGAGATAGTGGGACAAAAGAGAGGTGACTCTCCCTCAGTATCAAAGATCCCGAAAGGGTGCAACCAACCAACCCGGGGAGAACTTTGCCCACCTCCCGGTGATTCAGAGCCCATGTAGGGAGCCTGTCATGCCGTTTTATCCCTCACACAGGTACAGCGAGTGGAGAATTGAAGATTGAAGACTTTCCAAGGGCTCAAGTACCTACAGGTCCAAAACAGGGTAAAACATGGAATTTACAGGGCACTTACAGTGTACTTACAGGTGGTTACAGGTACACCCTTCATTACTGAAATACTGGTGCAGGTACTACAGGGTGCCCACAGGTCCTATACACCCTTTTACAAGGTTTGGTAACCATTTGGGGTTACTAACTTGCACTACAGGGTCAAAACAAGGCACTTACAGGTCTAGACAGGGTGCAGGACTGGACAATTCAGACTCAGAAATCCAGCTACATAATTTTCTATCCTAAACTTGTTATAGTGTGCTATAGCTCATCTCGAAGAGGGCATTCTTAGCTTCGATCTGAACTAAAAAATTTTGAAATCAGAGTTTGCTAGCAAAATTGATAGCCATTTTTCTGACAGGGGGTACTGCAGGACTGCACTATTATGGCAGGACATAAAGGCAAAAATAAGGTCCAGGAAGATTATGCTCAACAAATCAGGGATTCCATGCTGGATAATAAACTTCAAGAGAGCCCTAAAGAGCTTCAACAACAAGGAGAAGTCAGTATACTCAATAATACTTTGTGTGCCCATGAACAAAGACATAGGGAACGACATGAGGCCATCTTGTCGAGAATGGAGCAGATGGTTCTATCTACTGATCAAACCAAGGCTTCTATTAATAAGTTGGTGGAATCCAATTAACAACTTATGGCACAAATTTCTAAATTCATGCAGTTGCAAATGGGATCAAGAGAAGCTAATGAGAAGGCTTATTCGAACAGTGGCCCTTCAGCCCCACTTCAACCATCTAACCAAAATGGTCATGGAAATGGGATTATTGGAAGAAGAGGCATTCCAAATAGTCAGTATGAAGTAGGAGAGGCTTCACAGAGGCATGATGACTATTTGGGCAGTTTGAATGGAGCCAATACTCAAGATTTTGGACTGCATACTCAAAATTCTAGGGGTGCTCTACCAACAGGAAGATTACATAGTAATTCTCAGCCACCTGTTGGAAGATTTCTGTCTCAATTTGGAGGTTCCATACTTGATAATCCTGATCAACCAATTTTGGGACAGCAACCATTTCATAAAAGGGAGTTTAAGGACAAAATTGTTTTAGCCAAATTTAATGGTCATCATCACCATCTAATTTAGAGGAATGGACCTCTAAGATGGAGTCCTATTTTGACATATACCCTAAAACTGATGACATGAAGATTCACTTTGCTTCCTTGCATTTGGAGGGATTTGCCCATACTTGGTGGAGGTATATTAAGAAAGAAAATATACTTGTTGAGAATTGGGAAGCTTTCAAGGCACTTATGGCTGAAGTTTTTGTTTCTCCCCTTGAGAAAGAGAAATTAGCACGGAGATGGTATGGTTTGGAACAAAGGGGCCTAAGTGTAAGAGAGTACACTAACCAATTCCTCAACCTGACCATGTATGTGGAAAGCATCAGTGATGAGGCTAAGCTTCACAAGTTTATGTATGGTTTGGAGCCATCTTTATCAGCTGATGTTATGGTACAAAATCCTACTTCACTCTTTAAGGCTATTGAGCTTGCGGAGTGCTATGGAAGAGAGTATAGAAAAGAATCTTCATTTCAGCCTGATTTTGGATAGCCAAGGACTGTTTTAAAGCAGGGACAAGTTGGTAACACTTATGGCAGTAATCATGTGCCAAATGGGAGCTTACAAGTACCAACTTATCCTCCATTCAATGCTTCTAGGCCTCAAAGTAATTTCAGGACAGCAAACAGTCCAAGAGTTGATTTCAAACAGGGGGACAGCAAGCCTAAGTCCATCTCAGCTAATACAAATCCTAAATCTATTCCTATGGATCTTTACAAAGAAAGGAAGGACAAAGGCTTATGTTTCAAGTGTGGGGAAAAGTATACACCTGATCATGCCTCAAACCTAAGCTTCAGAGTATGTTGGTTTTTGAGGATTTTGAAGATGACATGGATGAAGCTAATGCAATGGCATTTAATACTGAAAATGAAGATCTTGAGGAGGAAGTTAGACAGGAGTATTTTTATGATCCAACCGACTCTTTTCCTTTTGATCCAGGTGGAAGTGTTTCGTTTGACCCAGATGGAACTTGTGATGAGTCGCTTGTTGCCACTAATTGTTCTATCTCTATGGATGCTTGGACGGGATCTAAGAGCCCTAATACACTCCGTATGAAGGGAAGCATACATCCTGATAGACAGTGGCAGTACTCATAGTTTTGTGAATAAGTCCATCATGGAAAAGCTAAATTATGTTCCCACAGATTTACAGCAGCCCATTAGAGTTCAAGTGGCTAATGGTGAAGAGGAAATCAGTACACAGATTTTCCCACGGGTTTCTTTACAGTTAGTTGAAAATTTTGAAGCCAAGGTAAACCTGATCACTCTGAAAATGGGGCCTATAGATATTGTACTCGGTTGTGATTGGTTGATGACATTAGGCAGGATCACTATGGAGTTCTCACAGTTGTATATGGAGTTTATCTCCAATGGACAGCCTATCCATTTACAGGGAATTCCTAGTAGATCATATTTTCAGCTTATCACCATTCAACAACTCAAAAGAGAGTACAATAAGCGCTCACAAATATTTGTTTTGCATTTGAATAAAGAAACACAGGATCAGCCCAATAATTCAGCAAACCATCCAGCCTTGACAGCTCTTCTTGAGGAGTATAGAGATCTGTTTGAAGTACCTACTTCATTGCCTCCTAAGAGAGCAGTGGATCACCCCATTGATTTGGAGCCCAACTCAAAGACAATCAATAAGCTACCTTACAGATTATCAAAGTATGAACAAGAGGAAGTAGCCAAGCAAATCAAGGAACTTCTTGAAATGGGATTCATTGAGCCAAGTTCTTCACCTTATGCATCCCCAGTCCTGTTAGTCAAAAAGAAATATAGATCTTTCAGAATGTGCATTGACTACAGGGATCTCAATAAGATCACAGTGAAGAACAGGTATCCTATACCCAGGATTGATGATTTGCTTGATGAGCTTAAGGGGGCTCGATTCTTTACAAAGATTGATTTGAGGTCGGGGTATCATCAGATTCACATGCGAGAGGGTGATGAAGTCAAGACTGCTTTCAAGACTGATCGTGGGCTCTATCATTTCTTAGTGATGCCATTTGGGCTTACAAACGCTCCAACTACCTTCCAAAGCCTGATGAATAAGATTTTACAACATTTTCTCTTTCAGTTTGTCTTGGTGTTCTTTGATGACATCTTGATCTATAGCAAGACTTTACAGGATCACTTGGCACATATGAGGAGGGTTTTTGATGTATTGAGACATCATAGGCTTTTTGCTAAGGAGAAGAAGTGTTCTTTCATGCAGACTAAAGTGGAATACTTGGGACATATTGTCAGTGAAAAAGGAATACAGGCTGATCCCAAGAAGGTGCAATGCATAAGAGATTGGCCAATGCCTACTATTACTACCTCTCTTAGAGGATTCCTTGGTTTATCTTCATTCTATCGCCGATTTATTAAGCATTATGTGGCAATTGCAGCTCCTTTGACTGAGAGGTTGAAGAAGGAGGCTTTCTTTTGGGATGCTCTTGCAGATAGCAGCTTCAACCAGTTAAAGGAACTCCTTACCTCTACTCCTATCTTAGTATGCCCGAACTTCTCCAAAGAGTTTACTATACAATGTGATGCTAGTGGCCGTGGCATTGGGGCTGTTTTGCTTCAGGAGCATGGAGTAATTGCATTTGAGAGCCGTAAGCTTACAGATAAGGAAATGGCCATGAATGTTTATGACCAGGAGATATTGGCTATCTTGCATGCGATCAAGAAGTGGCACCATTACTTATATGGCAACCGATTCAGAGTACATAGTGATCACTCACAGGGTACTTAAGTATTTCCTTACTCAGTCCAATCTTACTCCAAAGCAACATCGTTGGGTAGCTACATTACAGAATTATGATTTTGACATTACTCATACAAGGGGCAAAGATAACATAGTGGCTGATTCTCTTTCTCGTATGTGGGCCTGCAAAGTTTCAGCTATGACAAAATCACATAATGACTGGATTGAAGAACTATAGGAGGCCTATCGTCTAGATGAGGAATTCAGACAAATCTTTCAAAAATTACAGCAAGGTCTTATGGAAGAAAACTCGCATTACCAGCTTAAAAATGGTCTTATTTGGTGGAAAGGCAAGATTGTTATTCCCTCTACTTCTTCTTTTAAGCAGAAAATTATGGAGGAGTTACATTCTTCGCCTCTAGCTGGACACTTAGCAGTTTTCAAGACCTATGACAGGATCATTAAAAGCTTTTATTGGAAAGGACTGTGGGAAGATGTCAAGGACTTTGTTATGAAATGTATGCCTTGTCAGCAAAATAAGGACAGCACCCATAAGCCAAGAGGTTTGTTACAGCCATTGCCTACTCCTACAGGTAAATAGACTCATATTACTATGGATTTCATTACTGGCTTACCTACTACCAAGAAGGGATGGAATAGTATTTATGTGGTGGTAGACAGACTCACCAAGGCAGTCCATTTTATTCCAACCAAGATTCAATTTACTACTTCTCAAGTGGCCAGCCAGTTTATGGAGCATATTTTGTGGCCAGCCAGTTTATGGAGCATATTTTTAGACTACATGGATTACCGCATGTGATTGTCCATGATAGAGACTCAAAGTTTATGAGTAACTTTTGGTAGGCAGTATTTACATCTATGGGCACTAAATTGGCTCTATCTACGGCTTATCATCCTCAAACTGATGGACAGACAAAGAGAGTTAATAAATGGTCGGAGACTTATCTTCGCCATTTTTGCTATGATGTCCAAACCTCATGGGATTCTTGGTTACACTAGGCTGAGTTTGCTTATAACAATTCCACTCATGCGAGCATAGGAGTTTCAACCTTTGAGGCTTTGTATGGTTACAAGGTGCCCTTACCCACAGTCTTCTTTAATGAAAAGATCAATCCTCATGGGAAGGAAGAGTTGGAAAGAATGCAGACCCTTCTTCAACAATGTAAGGTGAATCTAAGGAAGGCTCAAGATCAAATGAAGATGTATGCTGATGAGAAGAGGAGGCCCTTAGAGTTCCAAGAAGGAGAGCTGATTTTGTTGAAGGTGCCCAAATCCAAGTACTCTACGTTAAAAGGTGGATCTAGTAATAAACTTGCCCACAGGTTTTATAGCCCTTACAGGATCCTTAAGCGAATTGGAGATTTGGCATACATACTAGAGCTTCCCTCTTCTACAAAGATTCATAATGTCTTCCATGTTAGTCAGCTCAAGCCTTATTATGGTGATCCAGTGGATATAGTTAATGAGCTGCCACCTATTGATAAGGACGGTCTTATTCAGTACATCCCAGAGGCTGTTATAGGTCAGCATGAAAAGAAGCTTCGATCACGTTCTATTGTGGAATATTTGATCAAATGGAGAGGTTTACCACATGAAGAAGCTTCTTGGAGACCTGATTCTATATTGGATGAGTATCCTTAAACTTGAGGGATACTTTGGTGGCTGAAGCCTATTGCTTATGGAGCTAGTAATGATGCAGACTGGTTCAGGACAACATGTTGTTTTAGAACAGTTTTTATCGTGCCTAATTTTCAGAGTTAAACTATCTACACGGGCTTCAAGTACTCTTCAAGAGATTCGTTTTGATATATGGTCCGTCCCATTTGGACACTTCTACTAGAAGTTATGGCAGATTTGGTCTAGCAGGGTCTGTTTACTCAACAAGCTATCTACTTTGTTTCGGGATTATTTGTTGAAGACTTTATGGCTCCATATGCTTCTGAAGTATTCCAAATCATGTATATAGCTAGGGCTTACTTCCGTTCTTCAATTTTAGCTCATGTACTTAGTCATACTTCATTCATTTCCCATTTGTAAAGCTGTAAAAACAGAGTAGTACTATGTTCTATCCATTTTTTTTCTAAATGTTTCCAGGTTTGTTTTTTAGGACAAAAACTTTTGGGAAGGGATGGATTGTAAGAAGCTGGGTGGACCCCAAGAGGAACACCAAGGAAAAGGAAATTCTCTTGCAAGAAAATCTATCTTGTAGCATCAACAAGTTTTTATTTTATTCTTTTGATCATCCAAACAAAGAAAACAACAATTCTTCACGCAGCATCATAGTAGATATCTCCCACAGATTTGATAAAATCAACCATATTCTCCAACATCTTCACAAAATCCATCAATAGAACAAAGAACACAAAGAAATACACCATCTTTGAATGGAAATCAATCACATATTATTCATCTTCAATATCTTCATAGTTCTCTCTCTCAATCTCTCATATACAATCACACTGTTTTTATAGATTTGACTATCTCTGACTCTCTCTCTCTCTCTCTCTCCATCAATAGTACATCATATCCTCACTAAAATACTCTCATAATAACCCTCAATAATCCTTCTTAGGTCGTGGATGCACCTCCCAAGAGGTATGTCTGATATGAAGAGTCACCAGAGCCACTACAGTGTCTTTTCACAGCTCACTACTGTCACTGTCACTTAGTCTTCTCTTCAGTCTTCAACAGCAGTTTCTTCCACTTGTTTTAGCTCTTTTGAACTTAGATTCATCCTTTCCAAAGACTTTCCCAAAGTCACACATACATTCTACAGAACACTTACAGAAGGTCTACAGAACAGTCACAGTACAGTACCAGAACAGAGACAGAAGCTCTACAGAAGATCTATAGAAGGTTACAGAAGGTCATCAAAACCTCATAACTCATACTCAAACCATTCCAAACTCTCAAAAACTATTCAATAAGCTTTCACAAGATCTCAAACTTCATCAATCATCAATCCATGCTTCATACAGAAGACAATCAGAACAAAACAGAAGCTATACAAAAGGTATACAGAACCAATCAGAACCTATCAGAACATCACAGAACCTCATATCTCCACTGAAAATCATCATGAACTTCCAAAACATAATCAATATCATCCAAAACACTCTCAAATACTTCCATTAACAATCATACATCACTCTAAATCCACCAAAAAACAATCATTCAGACCTCAAAAACAACAAAAATCAATCAAAAATTCAGTCTTTTTCCACTCTCAACACTAGGAATAACAAATTAGTGTAAATAACATTGATATTATGCCATCTCACACTGACATTGGTATAAAAGGAGAGGAGATTTAATTTTTCACATCTTTTTGACACAATAATACAATTACAGACTTTCTCTCCCATCTTGCTCACAGCTTCTATGGCTTCCCCTTCTTTCCTGTCTTTGTCTCTCTAAATCTAGTCTTTCTCTCTCCTCGTCACTCTTCTTATCCCTCTTCCTGCAGTCTTTCTCTCTCTTCTACAGTCTTCTCTCTCCCTAGTTCTCTCTCTGACACCTTTAGGGTTCCCTCTGTCCATTTTTAACTGAGTTTCAAAAACTCATGTTTAATTGTCAAATTCAGAACGAAGGACATCATATGATGTTTTTCAACATGACCTTAAAGGGGAGGGCTGCAATGTGGTATCATGGCTTAGAAGCCGGTACCATAACCATAATCGATTTATTCATTGTAGCCTTTTGTAGAGAATTTTCCCTTGAAAGAGGTAGACAATATTGGCTATGCGTTCTAAATGTGACACCTCAAGAGCCCCATGAAAATGCCCAAGTATATACCAAGAAGATAAAGGAGGCCTTTCCCAAATTGCAAGCCTCTATCCCTATCCCACCCACTACCGAGCTATAGTATTTCTTGCATAAATTGGAATTTAATATCCAAACATACTTGAGTAGTGTCCCTCTAGTAGTATAGATACTGCTATAACTCGAGCAGAGGAAGTAGAGTCCCACTTTTACAAGCAACCTATGCCTCGAGGGTAGTCTTGGAAATAAGTTGAGATTGGTTAACGGAGATCAAGGCACGATTAGTACTTCTATTATCAACCAAAATGGTAGAGGAAGCATGATACAAAATGTGCCATAGTTGTTGCCAGGCCCTCTAAATATCGTTAAGCCAACAGTGAGCATAAGAACTCCTTTTGTAAACCAAGGGTCAGTCCAGGTAGCAACTCCTTTGCAAGTTGTGTAACCTAGTGAGAGGGTAGCTCTTGAAGCCACTGGTTATGAGTCCTCTGCATCAAACATTGTAGAGGAAATAAAGGATATGATGAAACATTATACATATATGATTACTAAGCAATACCACCAAATCACCGTAGATGTTAATTTCTTAAAGCATTAGTAAAATCTGATGGATACTAGAAATCCCAATGATGGAGGCCCATCACAAATCAGCTATAAGTGGTGTGGTGGGTAGCATTTCCCTCGTAATTTTCCTGATGTCAAATGTGATATATGTGGAAATTTTGTGCCACTTAGCCACCACCTGTTGGAGTAGGGTTAGTTCTCTCCAGCAAGGTAGTCAGCAACCTAGGCATGTGAATCATCATGCGACTACTAAGAATGTCAAGGAAGAGGGCCCTATGAAAATTTTGCAAAAGGGTAAAGTCACACTCAAGAAAATTCCCAGTGGGGTAAGTTTAATTGAAACCTTGCCAATCAGTGAGAGTTTATCTCCTAATAATGCAAATATCGAGAATGTCAAGGGAGAGGGCCCTACACAAATTTTGTAAAAGGGTAAAGCCACACTTAAGAAAATGCCCAATGGGGTAAGTTTAGTTGAAACTTTGCCAATCAGTGAGAGTCTATCTCCTAGTAATGTTAGGGTGGTGACTAGGGCACAAAAACTGAAAGATGCTCAAAAAGATGACCCCAGTACAAGCAAAGTTAACCCTAAACCTAGTAGGGATTATAAGAAGGTCTTGGATGCTCATGTAGATCCTCTTAAAAATGATGGTGTTTTAGAGGAGCCTCTGGTCAAAAGAAAACATATAATTAAAGAAAAGGAGGGTACTCAAATTATCAAGAAGCCAAAAGAGCAGTTGGTATGGAAAGAGAAGAGAGTAGTGGCAAACTTCTATGAATTTGCGCAAAGTAGGTTCACTCCCAGGTGCTCTCAAAACATCCCTGGTCTTCCTTACTCCAGGTGTAACAATAGAAGGAATACCCAACTCATCATCAATGCTTTGTTCTGAGCCACTGGATTCACCATCCACATAAGAGTGACCTGCATTCACATCAAACATGGGCTGATCTACCTTCTCTTTTCCTTTTCATGAAACTTGCATACCACTATCTGCATTGTTTTGAGGAGATTCTCCTGATCTCAATCTGCATGTCCATGGCAAAGAATGTGAACCACTGCTAGAGGACACTCCAGGTCCACTAATATTTTGTGATTGCTGCTGTGAATTCTGTGCATCATTACCATTTTGTGCATCTACATCATCAATCACATTTACTAGTTTATACCAACTACTGAACAACATCTCTGCTCACTGTAAACTTACGAGTAGAAGGGTTATAGCATCTATACCCTTTCTGCTACAGAGAGTAACCAATAAAAATGCACTTCTCAGCTTTTGGATCTCAACTCATCTGGCACATGAACATAGGCAATGCAACCAAAAAAATTCAAATGAGAAATATCTAGTTTCCTATGAGTATACCTCTCCTCTGGAGTTATCCCATGTATTGCTGCAGTGGGAGTCCTGTTCATTATGTAGACTGCTGTAGCAACTGCTTCAGGCCAGTAAAAATTTGGCAAGTCTTTTTCATTGAGCATTGCACCAAATACCTCTCCAATACGCCTGTTTTTCCTTTTTGCAATTCCATTTTGTTGTGGGGTATGATTGCATAAATATTACTGCTTTAGGCCATGCTCCTGCAGGAACCTTGCAAACTCATTTGAGAGGTACTCTCCCCCTCCATCTGACCTTAGGCATTTTATTTGCAGGCCTGCTTCTTTTTCAACCATAGCTTTAAGAGTTTTGAAATGCCCAAACACTTCACTTTTCTTTTTCATAAAATACATCCAAACTTTTCTGCTATAGTCATCAATAAAAGTGATAAAATAACGACAGCCTCCAATAGATGCAGCTTTAGTAGTCCACACATCAGAGTGGATTAATTCCAATGGCTTCTTA
This sequence comes from Lygodium microphyllum, assembly GCF_053477565.2. Lineage (NCBI taxonomy): Eukaryota > Viridiplantae > Streptophyta > Polypodiopsida > Schizaeales > Lygodiaceae > Lygodium > Lygodium microphyllum. The sequence continues at coordinate 62,075,815 of NC_141160.1, forward strand.
CTCTCTTGAACATGTCTAGGAAATGGTTTCCTTGCCTGTTTTCCAAATCGACAGGCTTCACATACCTTATGCATTTCTGCAACCTTGAATTTAGGCAATCCTACAACAATATTTTGGGCCTGCATTGATTTAAATTGTTGTACATTAACATGATCAATGCATTTATGCCAGATATCAATATCTGCAACTACACCGGTCCCATGTGCAAACATTGCTGCACTCAATTTAGGCATGTCTGCATCCAACGTAAACATTCTGCCCTTCTTCTTTCCTTTCGCTATCAAGCGACCTTTATTTTTCATATCCTCAACAAAGCATCCATGAGGATTAAATCTGATCTGCAAGCCCTGCTCAATCATTTGAACACAGAAACCAGATTCTTGGTGATACTCGGGACATGAAATACATCTGACAGGTATTTCTTTTTCCCATCCTGCATAGACAAAGGAATTTTTCCAATCTGCACAATAGGATGTGCAGTATCATCACCAGTCTCCACAAACCCTAATTTTCCATTTTCCTTGCATCCTGCATCCATTCTGCATGACCTGTCATGTGGTTTGACACACCTGAGTCAACATACCACACTTCGTTGCTTTCTTCTGCACTTGTCACAGAATTGTTCATGTGTTGCACCATAAACAAATGCTCATTTTTGTCATCACCCTGTCTACTAGAAGATGCATAATTCCCTTGTTGCAATTTTCCATTCATGATGTCATTCTGCTTTTTATAGCAGTCTTTAGCCATATTACCCATTTTACCATAGTAGTAGCATTCAACATTACTGTTTGCATTTTGGCCTCTTTGTCATCCACCATGACCTCTTTGGCTCCCCTTGCCTCTAGAGTTACCACGTCCTCCTCCATAGGACTAGTTTTCTTGAGTTTGTTGCATATTTTGATTTCTACCACGGCCTCCAGATTGGCCTCCAGATCGGCCTCTTCTACCTCTGCCTCTATCTCTTCCAGCATTTGAGTAGAAGACAGTTTCTTTTGAAGTTCATGCTGAAGAAGATGCACCACCATTTCTCTGCTCCTCAGAAATTAGAAGAGCAATCAACTCCTCAAAATCAGGAAATCTTTCACGGACGGAAATGGATGTTCAGAACTGTGCATAATCCTTTCCTAGACCATTCAAGGTCACAGAAACTAAATCATCATCTTCCACTGGCGACCCAATGAAGCAAGTGCATCTGCAATCTTCTTCACCTTCATGTGGTAGTCATTGATGCTCATACTTTCTCTTTGCACATTGTGCAACTCTTGCTTGAGCTGCATTTTCATGGCTTGCATATTTGTGCTATACATTTTTGACAAAGTATCCCATGCCTCCTTTGGCGTACTTGCATCCTGAATATGCACAATCATAGAGTCTGAAATACTGATAGACAGCCAGTACATAACTTTTTGGCTCTCTCATGCCATCCTTTAAATGCCTGCATTTGCTGTTGATTGGGAACATTAGGAAGAACTGGTTCTTCTTCATTTCCTGCAACGAATTTCCAATATCCTTTTCCCATAAGAAAATTCGTCATTCTAAACTTCCATGCTTGGAAGTTGTTCTTGTCAAGCTTTTCAGTGACAATCTGTGAAAGAGAATCAGACGCCATTACAGAACACTGCAAAAAGTTCTGTCACTCCAAAAAACACAGCTTCAGCCTCACAAGGGCAAATTTGCAAAACTGATGAAAGTGGTATTTGACCACATAGTCACTTCTTAGTGACAATTTTGCATCAACAGGCAACAATGATGATTATGTAACTCCCAATGTCTCTGCGCACAGGCATATGATGCAATTTCTACAGTAACTTTTCACCGACCTATAGAACAGTGGTCGCACAGTAAAAAACAGGGCCTTTTCTTGAGTGCGTGCGGAAAACCCTCCAAAAAAGGCCCTGAAATGGTCTCAAATCAAAAAAATAGGGCAATCGAGTGCTAAAGCCATGTCCCGCAGCATATACTACCTTGTTGCTACACCGCGAAGGGCGTCCCAATCTGAGACAATGCACTCTTGCACTTTCGGACTGTGCTACCTGCAGAGACTTGCTCCCAAAACTCAATAAATGAAAGCAACACTGGTCCTCTTACCAGAACACCGCGAACGTGGTTTGCTTTCTTGAGCTCCTTACCATGAACTAGGCTCTGATACCATGTCAGTGTCAAGATTGTGGGAGAGAAGGAAGGAGTCTCACTTGTAGCTTTCTTGCTTGCACAATGGGGGAATACACACAAAGGTGGAGGCTGAAAACAGTTTTCCTCTTCTTAGTTGTGTAAGCCAAAAAGAACTCAAGTACATAGAAATAGAAGAACCCTATATATGGGTCTCAAACCAAAATCAACTAACTAAGGTGGCATACTAACTGAGCCACGAACTAGAGTAGATAAGGATAGCTGTCATCTAGCTATTATTCATGGGCGGTGTACCAACCGCATCTACAGCTAATAAGTCGGTGACATAAATGCACAACGGTCACCCTGGCATATCACGAGTGGAGCTCGATATCTCAACAGTCAAGATTGTGGGAGAGAAGGAAGGAGTCTCACTTGTAGCTTTTTCACCTACACAATGGGGGAATACACACAAAGGTGGAGGCTGAAAACAGTTTTTCTCTTCTTAGTTGTGTAAGCCAAAAAGAACTCTAGTACAGAGAAATAGAAGAACCCTATATATGGGTCTCAAACCAAACTCAACTAACTAAGGTGGCATACTAACTGAGCCACGAACTAGAGTAGATAAAGATAGTTGTCATCTAGCTATTATTCATGGGCGGTGTACCAACCGCATCTGCAACTAACAATTCGGTGACATAAATGCACAACGGTCACCCTGGCATATCACGAGTGGAGCTCGATATCTCAACAATAATGGTATCCAAAAATCCCGAGGAGTCCACCTTATAGAACATGTAAGATACCACATGAGTTCAAAAGAAAGGGTATTATATATAGTAAAATTTACAAGATTATATTTACAAAAGGGGTTTTTAAATTATAATTTGAAAAGAATTTGTAAGTTTAGCAAAGTAAAAGGGGTCATTTTAAGGCCTCATAGCATGTAAAAAAGGGTATTTCTTAATATCCTTTGAATGTACGTTATATAGACAATGTCTTATAGGTGGACTCCCCGGGCCACAAATCAAAAGAGAGCTTTGTGATATTGTGGCTATTCTTAATCGCAATAAAGAATAATTTATTGTTGCTTTAGCTATGGCTGAAACTAATTGTTTGTCCCTCTTGGGGACGATCACTACTTGTTCTATCCCTAATGTTGCTATGCTCCAATGGATTGTATACATAAAGTACATGGATCCAGAATTCAATCATATACCAATGAGGGAAAACTTAGTGGTTGATATGCTTTCTAGAGCTAGATTTGAGGATGAGTATTCACTTCTTGCAGAGGATGGAGAGGTTGATATTTCAACTATGGTTAATCGCATATGTCACGTCTCTTCATTTGTAGCATTTTCAAAGGATCTCTACATAGGTGATTGGTTGCAAATTGGTTTGAGTACACTAACTAAGAGGGCTAAATGGTTAGATGTAGAGTTCAAGAAGATAAGGCGGAAGGCCTATGGATATTTCTTGAGAGATGGGCTACTTTGGAAGTATTCTAACAGGAGAGGTGGATTACCCTTACAAGTAGATGGTGATAGGACTACATGGTTATAGGTTAAGAGAAAGTTTAATGTGAGAGCATATACACTAGCCACATATATGTGTGGGCTACATATGAGAAGATCAAAGAATGTTACTGGTGAAAAGGGATGTATAAAGATGTATCTCACTTTGTAGTACAAAGTGATAGTTATATTCTTCAGTGTGGCATAGGGATGAGCTTCATTCAATGTACCTACTTTGGGATGATAGTTATGAGCTTCATTCAATGTACCTACTTTGTATACATTACAAGTGGGTGGTTGATTTGGTTATTATGTCTATTGGGATTTAGTAGATGAAGCATATTACCCTTGCAAGAGAAGATCTTACCAATCAGGTTGAGGGTAAAGCATTAAGGATGAAGGCCACCAATGTCATATCCAAGTTTTTACTTAAGGAGGTCTTTGAAGATATGGATGTGTTGGGAAGATTACTATAGACCAAGGAGAGTTGAATGCAAATGATGTTAGAGAACTTTTCTCTAGACATAGCCTTAAATTGGCTTTGACTTCAACTTATAATCTAGAAGGTAATCGAAAGAGTGAAAGAGGTCATCCACCTATAGTAAAGGCCTTAGCCAAAGCTTGTACTGGACAAAGAAGCAGATGAAGAGGCAAAGGATGATATACATGAAGAAGCTGATACTTTGGAGGCTCAGGATGAGGAGCTCGAGTTAATGGTAGAGCTTAGAGGAGATGAGAATGGGTACTTGTGGCCCATCTAGGGGATGAGCAGGTTTGGAGGGGTTGGATGTCGTGACACCGTGCATCCACATGCAAAAAACCTTAGAGGATGGATGTAGAACAATTGTTTAGTATGAATAAAGCTAGCATCGTTGTTCACATATTTTGGTTTATCTAGCACGATGATTTGTATGGATAATTGATGCTTGATTTACTTTTCGTTTGGCAGATTGAATAAGAGCTTGAATTGCATCTCTGATGCTATCACCCCCTTGTGACGGGTTTGGATATGGTGTTTTCTCACATTCAGGTGAGGATATTTGGACTCGAATACATTATAGGATAGATAATGTTGGTCTTCTTGTCAAGTACTTGACTTAGTAATTTCCTAGCTTCTTGTCATGTTGGAGAGAGTTATGTTAATCACTTAAGATGGAGTCTTGGGAAGTTACCTTGGTATGTGGTCTTGAGTAATGCCTTGAGTACTCACTTAAGTTACCAAAGGAAGTTTTGTAGTGAAGAAGAGAAGTTCGAGGAGGAGAAGAGGAGGCAACCAACACATTTTTTTAATAATATTGGGATGAGGAGGTCTACTATACAATGTGGCATGACAGTTAAAGACCTTGGCATGCAACTCAAGTGGGAGAAAGAGGAAAGCTGCTCTTGCATCCCAAGGAAGGTATGGAGTCCATTGTTCGTGCATGGGAAAGAGAAGAGTAGTGTATATGGGTTACTTTGGACTATATACAGTAGGAGAAACAAGGCAACGAGCTGTTCATGGTCTTTGGGATGCTTAAACAAGGATTCCCAAGTGCTCAAATTATTGATCCTTGCACTTTACCATTGGAAGATACTATACAGACATCAAAGATAGAGTTTGGATTTTTGGGTAGCAAGGAGAGGTTTCTTCTTGCTAATAAAACTAGCATACATGGCTTATTTGAATTTTGAAGGCCCATAAAAGATAGACACAAGTTTTGATACTATGTATTGGTAGGTCTTGTGTATGGTGGATGCTACCTATCATCTATCATTATAATCTTGATATATGCATAGATTTTGAGGTGCTACCCGGTGTTGGGCATATGAATTAGATGTATTACATATTGCTCTGCTGGGCCATATGAATTGAAGTCTTAAGGTTGCACGTCAATCAAATTCATTTGAATCTTCCAATTTCAGAATTCTCTTTCTTTCTTCTTATTCTTTCTCTCATATTCTCTACACCCTTTTCACCTAAACCCTTGTGGTTCTTTGGTGAATACAAAATTTCAAAAGGTCTCCTTGCTTGTTTTATCTTTCACCTTCCATCTTTCTTTACCTCATATCCTCTATGGATTTGTGGCTTGTCATGATTGCTCTTCCACACCATAAGATTTTGCTTATTGGGCATGGGGCATTGTGTGTAATGCACATGAAGTGTGCTATGCTTAATTTTTATATTCATTCATTTTGTGCGCAAAGGTGTTGGCATTTACTCAAAAAAATGCAAAGTGAACGAGACAAAGCCTTGTGAGCTTTACTAGAATCCAAACCACGTAATGGGTTGTGAGGGGTCTGGCTAGAAATCTTGGTCAGGACCAACTAATAATTGCTTTGTATACTTATGTGGGAAATGTATGTAAACATTGCCATCTTATGTGCTATTAAAGGAGTAAGCAAAGCCTATGTTATAATCAAGTAGTTGCTTTAGTGGCTAGTCACGTATTTTATTAACCCATTGACCTAAGTTCAAATCTCCATTTTTTTAATACCTCTACTAGATAATTGTGTAGAATGTGAGAATTGAACCCAAGGCCTATCTAATCACAATGCATTAACTTGACTAACCAAGCTAGACCTGTCTGGTCAAGGGAGCCTCTCTCTCTCTCTCTCTCTCTCTCTCTCTCTCTCTCTCTCTCTCTCTCTCTCTCTCTCTCTCTCTCTCTCTCTCTCTCTCTCTCTCTCTCTCTCTCTCTCTCTCTCTCTCTCTCTCTCTCTCTCTCTCTCTCTCTCTCTCTCTCTCTCTCTCTCTCTCTCTCTCTCTCTCTCTCTCTCTCATACATAGAGTTATGCACACATACACACACACACATTACACTTGGTGGGTAATGTATTAAAAGCATTCCCTCCACATGTTTTTCCCCCTTTTCTTGTTAATAATACATCCTCTCTAAAGTTGGAGAATGAGAGTTATCCTTCACCTTCCTCCATGTGCCTACATGTATCATAAGCTTGATCTAGGATGATGAATGGGCTACAAATATGTGTGCTCTTTCAACCAAAAATCTTCTCCTCTTTTGCAACTGTGTGCCTACTTATTCTCTACTCCTGGACATGTGTTGCATGGTTTGGATACCTCTTCTAGAACTACGTGGTCTACTCCAATTCATCCCCCTATCTCAATGTAGCAACAAAATGACTCGACCTCCTCAAACGAGGTTTGAATTAGAATTTTTGGTACAATGATTAGTCAAATTATAAATGTTGTAGGTTGTATAGGATTTGTTTTTGTCTTACATACATGGATACATGGATACTCTCAGAAGTAGAACTTTTCCTCAAGTTACCTAATTAATTTTGTATCAATTTTTTCTTGTTTTGATTAAGTAATACATCTCCTCTGCATTTCTTATTTGCATGGTTAAGATCATCCCTTTCTTAACACATAAATGCACGGATTGAATAGCTAACAGTTATTAAACAATCTAGTTTGATTTAGCATGCAACATTTCGAATAATATCGTAACTATAGATGATACTAGGTTGCTAACCCAATGCTCATATGACATATACTCCTAATAGGAGTCTAAGTGCACTTCTAATAGGAGTCTAAGTATACAACCATCGATCTCCAATAAAAAGTGTAGCATATTAGAATACATAATATATTTAGTAAAGAAATTTAGTAGCTCTAAACATAATAAGCATATCAATAATTAGGAAACACAAATAGTGGCTAGTTTACATAATCAGATTTACTGAAATTATGAATACTTATAGGACACTCAAGCTAATGCGCCAATCCATATGGTCCCTCTATTTTGGACTTATATAATGAATTTGATAGAGTATTCAACATAAACATTAACCAAGCTGATCCATAATGGTAGAGAAATTTAGTAGCTAGAGCTAAGTAACTCCATGACTCATTACTATCTTAGGCTATCTACCTAGTAAATAATAGAGTTAAATGTACTACAATTTAACTCTATTTGGTAGGTTAGTAGTTATTACTCTGGTTGCATGATATAGCTGATTGTATAATGCTTGGCAAAAATTACCTCAAATACATCACTGCAACAAGACTATCTTGAACTTTTTTACATGATCGGCCATTTTAGCCTAGTTCCTCTTTTCCTATTCCCTTCTATTTACATTATCGTTTCACCCATGCCCTTCTGCTCTTTTACAAATTGCACAGGAGGGAGCCTAGTGCTCTTTTACAAGGCTTTAGGGGTGCATTTGCATTTTAAAATGCGCTTCTTCCATCTTTGCACTCGCCTTAGATTTTTAAGGTGTATTTGTGATTTTGTCCCTTTTCCCTCTTATTTCTACTATCATGCTACTTTTTTCCACTTTGCCCTATATTTTAAAATTTTCTTTTGCTTCTTTTTATTTTTTCTTCTTGCACTAGGGTTAACATTACCCCCTCCTAGTCTAGTGCCAGTCCCATGGCACTTATGGGCTTTGTTGATGAGGACTCGAGTGGTTGAAGTGTTGTCATGGAGGTCAATGATGGAGCCTTGTAGGGATTGGACATGGAGAAGAAGCATATTCTAGTGGTTGAGATTGTAGAGGATGAGAGTGGATTGAGTGGGTGACAAGGCCTCTGAGATCAATGAGTTGTCACGATTGGTCAAATTCACCTAAAAAGGAAAAGAAGGTGCACTGCCTAGGGGGTGTGTCTACCTTGCCATGCAGTGCATTGTGTTCCAGTGAAATGGGGAGTTGCCTCAAATTGTAGGCAAGCTTGGGGTGTTGTCCCACACTTGAGGACCCAGTTCGTGTAGAAGGTGGGATGCGATGGGTGTAGCTTAGGGAGACATGTCTAACCATGGGCAAGTGTGACCTCCCTAGGTGTGTCCTACCCTTGATGAGCCTTGAGCATGAAGTGGGGGAAAAAAAGTGATAGGGAGTTAGGCATGGAGCCAACTGACCGATACCACTCAATGCACCTAACTTGAGAACCCCTTGGTGCAATGGTTGTGGCACTCTGATGTTATAGTGGACTTCATTCATTCATTCCCTTTTTCTTCATTTTCTATTTTCTTTTTCTTCTCTCCTTTTTTTAGTTGTTGTTTTCTTTCTTTTCTTTTTCTTTTTGGTATAAGTAGGAGAGGAGACAAGCTAGATGTCATCCTCATGCTCTTTAGGAGCTTCATGTGGGGGCCTAAGGGATTTGCTAAGGAATGTAGGGCTTAACATGTAGCCCTTCTTATTAATCCTTACATTGAGTGGCATAGTAGAGAGGAAAGGATGCTTACATTTCAAGAACCTACTATCACTCATATATTCTAAGAGACTCATGCAAAATGCTGGCAAGAGAGGGGCCCTTAACATTAGGAAAATCCATTGCACATATGTCTATCCTTACATTGATGTCAAAATAGAGTAGTGGCATGTGCTCTTCTTATGGTACTGGTTTTTTTTTTAATAGGACTCGCAAGAGACGGAGGTAATTACAGGTGGTAAGGAAGGCGGGGTCAAGGCATGTTGTGAACTCATCTAGGAAATGAGTGATGGAAGATTAGAGGTATTGAGCTTAAAAAACAAGGCACTCTTCAGGGTTGGAGGCATTGACATTATAGATCAAAGAGAAGTCATACCTACCATGCTTCTCTTGGTCAAAATCCACACCGTGGTGCCTTGGGTAAGCCATGTAGGTGAGGTCATCCCTTTCATATAGTAGCATGTTGCAAAAAGCCATCCATGCCTCAAAATTGTTGTCCAAGTTTCTTTGGCTCCATTTAGGTTGGGCTTCATAGCCTTTGAACTTTCTAGGCTCTTCTCTATGACCTTGTCTTCCTAGTACCTTGTAGGATCTCTTCTCCATAATGTGGGTTTTCTTGCCCTCTCTTCCAGCCACCACTTTCCCAGCCTCTTCTCGCATGACCTAGATGGCTCCTCCATTGGAGTGGGTAGCACTCAATTTAGGATAGCAAGGTTGAAGAAGTTAAATTCAAATGGTATGCCCCCCTTCTCCCACTACTGGAAATGTTTTATTTCTAATGCCCAACTGATTGGCAGTTATTCCTAGATTTGTGGCATCTAGACCTCGGGCATATCTTGTGGCTTGGCATTAAATTTCCCCCTCGTGAAGTTAGCCAGCTCTCTCTACATTTTCTTTTGGCCTTGATGATTCTTTCTATAGTGTGGCTGGATCTTCTTCTTGGCCTTGTACTTCTGTTGATGGAGGCAAGGGTAGGTTTTGTTCAGAAAATTGATTTTTGAGGTCATCCAATGGCTACAAATCTAGGCCTTCCTCAATCGATGGTTTCGCTTTTGCGTGGTCGTGGTCGGCTGTTCTCCTACTATTATTGGCCTCCAACTCCTAGCTCCTCTAAGTCTTCTCTAGAGAGCCCTGCTTGCAGTAGAATTTTCCTTTGTTGCTCTAAGCTTGGGCTTGAGCTACTTCTGGGGGTGTCCTTGGAGCCCATACTTTATGGATCTTCTTGTGATTTCCAGATTCTACCTTAGGCCTTCTATGTTGTCCTCATCTCTTGCATGAGTTACATGAAGCATCATGTTTAAATTGTTGGACCTCTAGCCCCACCTCCGCTGCTTCGACCCTTGCCTCTACCATGATCCATCTGTTTTTCACTAGAGTGAGGCATTTGGCTAGGTATTTGATCCTTCCAATATTTTTCTCTTCCCAAGCTTTGACCTTCTCCTCCACCTGTCCTTGATTGTTGCCTAGCTCTCTTGATCGCGTTGCCATCACTTATTCTTGCTCCTTCTAGGTGTCAAGCATTTTTTCTTTGTCTTCTTTATGGTGGGCCAACTCTTTTTGTAGTCTCTCCTACTCTTGAAGAGCTTTGAGAAGTTGGTTCTGTAATGAAGCAAATTATCAACATGAGAGTTGAAGCCTATTCCAAGTATAAACCTTGTAAATACTTGAGCCAAGAGAAAATGAGGGCTTTAGGGTTTAGTATAAAAAGGCAAGAAGTGCTAATGTAGCATCATTCTTTGGGACTATCACTAATGTTTTTCTTCTTGTCTTTCATCTTCTTGTACTTGATTTGCAACTCATGGCTACGTTGTGCTATGGTAATAGAAGAAGATGTTCCATGACATGGCCATACTTGGATCTCAGTTTGGTATATTTCTTGTTATTGTGTGTAGTTTAGAATACTTTGATTTCCTATTCATTTCCATTGTTAGATTAGTCTTTTTTTCATTGGTACCAGAGCATTAGTTTAGATCCTGTCAAAAGTCATTTTCATGCATTAGATCTAGTTGTAGTGACTAGGGAGTGAAAACCGTAGTTAAAAATTAGTAGTCATAGAAGTTAGTTCTTCCATAATCGTGGTTTGACATGGAGATCTGTCACAAACTATTACTAAGATGGAGGTTCTTGGCATGAACTAGTGGAAAATGGCAGGCTCTAGCTATTTTGGCAGGTTGTGACCAAAATTTTAACTAAAAATTGGGGCAAGTTAGACAAAATGAGGGTTACATGACTTAGTATGGGTTAAAGTTGAGTTACTTTTCAAGAACAGGGGTTTCTTCTCTTTCTTTTCAAGCTATCCTCAAGAATCCATGCCAAAGACTAATCTAATCTCCTTCCCATGATCTCTATCATGCCAATGGACTTCATAACCTTACTCTTCACCTCTTGAGCTTTCCATAGAGTAGTGATTTGGCTCATTACGCCTATTTCTTTCCTTGTTATCTCGGAGTATGCAGTTGCGTGAATTGTGCTTGATCACATATTCTAGCCTGTTTTTGAAAAAATGAGCTATATAGCTTAAGTAATCCATGGCTAATGCTTCAAACCTCATTGGAAAGTGGTCTTCTTCAAGCCTTGGACAAGATCTCTTCCATTCTTGGACTCTTCTCTCTCCCATGAAACCCTAAACATGATAATTTTGGACAATGTCAAAGAATTTCAAATTTCTTGAAGAAAATGAAGGGAGTTTTGGTGGCAAATCACTCCTGGATCTTGCTTACACCTGTGGCTTGGGAGCTTTCTTGGATCATTTGAAGCTAAAGACAAGTCATCTTTGTGAGGGGTATCTACATCATCCACACTCTTCACATACAAGCATAAGAGATACTTTCAATCATATTTAATCTCTCCCTTTTGAATCCTACTGCTAAGCTAATCCAATTGATGGAAGAGGGATTAAAATGATTAAAAATTCCAATCATTTTCTCAAATGCATTTCATGAATAATCCATAGGGCTACTTTAGTTATTAATCACTACTTGATCACTTTCATTCACTGAAATAATCACTCTCAATGCCTCTGATTCTCATCCATTCTGCCCTAACCATGACATTGAATTGTTTGCCTCTTGTTTCATTGCCATGAATGAAAATTTTTCCCAATGGTAAGTGAAATAAAAATTGTAAAGTAGTGAGTCATTGCTGTAGGTATTCCTTACCTATCCCCATTTCATTTTCAACCCAATTCCATTCAAGATCTTGCATATCATGAAATGACAATCAAATTCCTTTCAATACATGCATTTCATGCTGTTTCTTTAGCCTAGCATTGATTAGCCATGTCTATACACATGAGGAAAAGTGGATGTTGGGAGAGTTGGTAGGAAAAAAGAGAGGTAACCCTCCCCTACTGACAAGGACCATGAAGGGGAGCACAACCCAGCTTGAGAGGGAAATTTGCACACCCCTCAAGTCTCGCATCTCATGCATTTAAAGTTTAGTTTTTAGGTACTATTTCAGAGGCACAAGAATTCAGCCTACGGCGGCATGATGTATATGGCACTAGTTACATGATGTAATGACAAATGTATGACAACATGATGCAATGCAATTGGAAAATTGGGACAAAGTTATGCTAAGCAAGATGTATGTTACTTGTGGCATTTGTACTTTGGGTTAGCATTAAGGAGTTGAGACACGGTATGTAAACAAGGTCTCATTGATTGGATCCCTATCTTGTAGTCTACAGTGGGATTATTCAACCATTTTGGTTCTTACAGAGATCATGCTCAGTTTTGAGTTGTATGGAGTTCCTTTCCAGGTTTGCATATTTGGTACATGCAGGAAATTAATGGTACAAGTCATTAAATGACCAAAAGCAGAGCATTCATAGGTTGCAAGAAATTCCAGACAGCTATAGTAAATCGCTTACAAAATTTTGTGTACTCAACCATTTTCAATACTTGATAGCTCATTTGAAAGGGGACATCCTAAGCTTTAAACAGAGCCAAAAAAATTAGTCATTTGGTCACTAGAGCTCAAGATATTTGAGTTTTTCTTCTGCTGTACATCCAGGACAGGACGTCACCTATGGCTAAAAATAAAAGAAAGGACCCCGTTACGGACACCATTAGTGAAGGTTTAAGGGACTATCAACTGGATAAAGAGTGTGAAGCTTCACAAGAGGCTACTTACCATGAGAACCATGATAATGAGGAGCTAGAGATTAGTTCAACACATGCTCCATTAAACAATCAAGTAAATAGGGCTGGCACTACTCATGTCTCTACTGATTCTAACAGTTTTCAACAACTTTCCAATGACATAAAGGACATGAAGATAGGCATTGACAAGCTTGTGGTTCTCTTGAGTGAGAGGATATTACCTACAACAATTCCAAATGCTCCAAGTCCTTCCATTTTTGAAGTGCAGCCAAAGACCACAACTCCCAAGGTTGTTGGATATTATGAAGTTGGAGAGCTATCAAGAGCTTAGCCCTCCCTCTCATTTTCAGCATCAATTTCAGCCCCTTAATCAACCCAAGACCTACACTAGCCCTCATGGATAGGATTTGGAAGATAAGACTCATGCTAACTCAAGGCTTGATGATGACACACATGGATGCCATCCTTTTTACAAGTCTTTTTATGGACATCCATCTACTATCCCTAAATCTACACATGAAGAGAAAGCTAAAGAACAAAGGTCTTATCATGGTCAAGCAAGTGGAGATAATAATTCTCATGGGCAACACCCTTACAATGGACATGGCCATGTAAATTCAACTCCAAATTCTTTTGGACAGCAACATCAAGTCAGCAATAATCATGTAAATAATTAGCCCTCTAAACAAAGCCCTTATTCAAATCATTTTTGACCTAATCAAATGAATGGACAACAACCACCAATGAATGCCACAACAAATATACACTCTCCAATATATGGACATAAAGTCTATGGACAACCTCATGTTGTTGGCAACTCTTTCTTTCCACCACAAGGAAAATTTAATCAGCCAAATGGGTTTGTAAATATTCATGGACAACAACAACCGTATGTTCATGGAACATGGAGTAACGATGTTCAAAGGAAACATTCTTTTGGTCCAAAGTTTTATGGACAACAAGACAATAATGGCCAATCTCATCAATATGAGCGGGAATACAAGGAGAAAATAACCATTTCTAATTTCAAGGGTGAAAATCCATCCCCTACCGAATTAGAAGAATGGTTTGACAAGCTTGAGATGTATTTCTCTTTGTATCATAGACCAGAGAATGCCAAGATTAAATTTGTAGCCCTACATTTGGAGGGATATGCACACACTTGGTGGCGGTACATGTAAGAGTTTTCAACAAAGAACATGGCAACATTTTCAGCCAAACCAATCCACTAGATCATTTGTAAATTATGGGGAAACAAAGATTGAATATCAGCAAGGAGGGAAGACAACAAATAGCTATAGCAAGATTCCTATATTTCCTTCTATTTATGGATCAAAATAGGGAAGTAATTTCAGATCTAATGCTAAAAATAGATCAAATAGAAAGAGGACTGAAATAGGTGGCAAAAACTCAGCTCCTATGGTGCAAGGAAAGCATGTGTCTAATGGAAAGCTGAAGGACTTGTATGCAAAAGGTCTATGCTTCAAATGTGGGGAGAAATGATCTCCCAACCACAATACAAAATGCAAAGCCAAGAATGTCAAAGTGAGCATGATCTTTGAAGAGGAATTGGATGTTGGCAAATAAAAGCAATCTTTCTCAGCTTGAGTGCTTACCTACTCTTGAGGAGACACATGACCATGATGATGATTTTCATGAAGAATTTTATGACCCTGTTGATGGTTTTCCATTCGACCCAGGTGGATACAACATGGATGATCCTTGGAAAATTTTGGATTCATTGAAGCTTTATTTTATTTCCCGTGATGCATTGAATGGTTCCAAAGGGGACAATACATTACGCCTTAAAGGCTACATTAATGAAAGAATTGCTCATATCCTTATCGACATCAGGAGTACACATAGCTTTGTTAATACATGGTCTCTTGATGGGTTGAAGTTGTACACTCAAGAAATGCCTTCATCACTAAGAATTCAAGTGGCAAATGGAGCTTATGAGAGCAGTAATTAGATTTATTCTAATGTTGCCATCACTTTATCATCATCTTATACTTCTTCGGTGAGTCTTAGTGCCTTGGAGATGGGCCCCATTGATGTTATACTTGGCTGCAATTGGCTGAAAAGTATTGGCAGGTTTACCATGGATTTGAATAGGCTGCAAATGGACTTTCAATGGCATGGACATCAAGTTACTCTTCAAGGGATTGAGAAGAAGAAGCTAGAGTTGATCATCCCCAAGAAGATTAAGAGAGAGATCAATGCAAAGGCATGTATGGTTGCCCTTCTCTTGTCAAAGACTGATGAGGATTAGCCCTATACTCCTTCTAAAGATATGGATCCTTGTCTTTGCAAATTGTTGGAAGAGTATGATGATTTATTTCACCCCATCGACTTGCTTCAAAATAGCAAGCCTATCAATAAGCCTCCATATCGCCTTTCAAAGGTGGAGAGAGAAGAAGTTGAGCGCCAAGTAAAGGAGTTACTTGAAATGGGTCTTATACAACCAATTCAATCTCCCTTTACCTACCACGTTATGTTTGACACATAAAAGTAGCTTCCTTAATTAACCCGTTAGTCACAGGTTCCTTTACGTAATTTAAGGACACTGACACGAAGACAAGATAAAACAAGATCAAACACTTCCTTAACTTATCTTAAGATTATTTGCCTCCTGCCCATACAGGAGAATTAAGTGTTCCTTTCTACCTTCGCAGAAAAATCATTCCGTCTCCCCGCAATAAAACTCGAAGGTTTATCCTCCCAAGATTCCACCTTGTAATTAGTATCAAGGCCTCGAGATCCCATCTGAGTCACGTAGAACACTTGTGTAGGGCCCGGAGACATTGGGATTTACGGCCAGAGCCCCCACTGGCACCCAAGTGTCCTCCTACACCAAGTAATTTCCACGGAGAGACCTCTCGTGGCGGGTTCGGTCCACATTCCCGACGTGGATTCACAACCCCCTTGGTTAGGGTTTGGTAGTTCACGGGGGGTAGCTAGCGCCATCCTTCCTTAATTATTCCTTTAGGGAATCAACCACAGTTGAAGCACCCATCTTACAAACAATTACTAAGAAAAACATCCCTTTCATTTCCAATCAAGAAAATATCATTTTCTACATCAAGCAATCACTTTGCTTATAAACCACTTGTCCTTAGTAGGATCTCCTCCTACCAAGGCAACCAGCCAAATTCACTTAGAAATATCCTTTTCAAGACAACCAAGCATAAGCCTTGATCAACATTCCATTTAGAGTCAGGTTACTAGCCTAGCTTAAACTAGGAGGGTATCCACTTCCAATAATCCAAGACAAGATCATTAAGAACAACTCTCAGCACGTGTGTTTAATCACTCAACTTCTTTTGAATCTCTCTTTCCCACTATCAATTCACTCTCCCTACCTCGCACCTTCTCCCTTTTTTTCTACCTATTTTTTTTCTTAACCTTTCTCTCTCAGCCTATATTCTCTCTATTTATCTCCCCTAAACTCTCCTACTCTTCTCTCTCACCCTTCTTCTTCTCCTTCTCTTCCTTCTTCTTCTTCTTCTTCCTCTTATTCTCCTTCTCTTTCTTCTTCTCTCCTCTCTTCTCACTTCTTCTCTCTCTTCTCTTTCTTCTCACCTCTTCTCTCTCTCCCTTCCTCTTCCCTTCTCTTCCTTCTCTTCTCCTCCTTTTCTCTCTCTTCTCTCTCACCCTTCTTCTTCCCCTTCTCTTCATTTTCCTTCTTCTTCTTCCTCTTATTCTCCTTCTCTTCCCTTTATTTCTCTCCCTTCTCCTCCTTCACACGGATCACGGGGGGGGGGGGGGGGGGGGTTCCGAGGCACCTGCTGGACTGGGGAAGGGGGGGTGCTGTTATCACCAACAGGGGGGAGCTTCTTTCTACTGACGGGGAGGGGGGCTCTAACAGTCTGTCGTAAACACAGAGGGGGGGGTGCGACTGCACACCAGCACAGGGGGGGCACTCGTGAATGCCAGGGAGGACCGGACGAAACTTGCAACGGAGGGGGGGGAGATTTATAGGTGGAGGGGGGGTTCAGTCGTATGTACGCAAAGTGAAGCGAGGCTAGAGGGCTGTTAGGAAGACTCGACTAGTAGGAACCCGAACTTCAGGTCGATCCTAGTGGGAATGGCTAGATAAGTTCCATTGTAGTGGAGACTCGAGAGACCCTAGTTGGCAAACCCCATGTCATTCCTTGGGAGTGTCGGGTGGCGTCTTCTAGATTGATCTCTTGATGAACTGCTGAGACATGTCCCGCAATTTGAGGGGCGGGCAGGTTTCAATTTTCTTCCAGGTTTTTGTGGCCAGCAAGTGTACTTGTAGCCTCTACCTAGCCGGTTCATGGTGTGCCGTGGCAGGGTGTTGTTCACACTCCCTCTCTCAAGCACACAGAAGCAAGCAAAGATTTACTTATTGGATTTTATACATAACCCTAAATTTTTTTGGGCGATCATCCCTTTTTTACATGACCGGCCATTGTGGCAAGGTTCTTTTTTCATTTCTTTATATGTGCCTTCTATTTGGCTTCTCTCTTTACCTATGCCCATGTATCTTTTACAATTTGCATAGGAGGGAGCGTGGTGCTCTTTTATAACAGTTCTAGGGGCACCTTGCATTTAGAAATGTGCTTTTGTCTTTGTCTTGATTTTTTAGGTTGTCCTTGCACTTTTAGCTATTCTCCATCCTACCTCTTCCATTGCATCCACATTCTTGACTTTTTTTTCTTTTGTCTCAAACTGGGATTAACATTATCCCCCTCCTAGCCTAGTGCCAGTCCCGTGGCACTGATGGGTAGTAGTCGGGAGGTGGGATGCATATAGCAAGATGACTTTTTTGAGTTTGTATACAAGCCCTTGCAGGGGATGGTGTTGGATGGACTGGCCCTTGAAATTGAAGATGTAGTTGGGGCGGGTGCTTCCCTGACACTGACCTTGAGTGGATCTGTCCCTTGAAATTGAAAATGGTGTTGGATGGATCTGTCCTCTTGCTTTCTACAGTTGCTACACCGCAATCCTACCATGGATTTTCCCTATTCCCTTTAAGGTGCCTTATCCCTTTGCCAATATTAGTTTGGTATGCTAATAAAATGAATTACATTGCGCCTCATGCTTTCCTTGTGAGAGCCCTCAAAAGTTTTCCCTCATCCTTGAGAAAGCCTTGCTACAATATCCAATGCTTTCCCACATTCTTTCTGAGCACCTTGCTAGAATATCCAATGCTTTTCTTAATCCTTGAGAGCACCTTGCTAGAATATCTGGTGCTCCCCGTCATTTCTTCTGAGCTTGCATTCTCTTCCACTTTTCTTGTGTGGGTAGAATGAGCTTCTTTGTAATATTTCCACACAGTTAGTTTGAAAGGTAGTCAGTTAATAAGTTAGTAAGGTTACTAACTAGAGACTAACTAAGGTAAAAACTAACAAACATTAATAACTAATAATTTTTATTTAATTAAAATATTTTATTTAGAAAAATCTAGAGTCATAAATCCAATATATTTCTTGGATTGATAAGGACTATAGCCACCTTCACGTAAGTTACAATGTGAACAAGACTTATGATCTATATTAATCACAAGTTTTAATGTGTATAGTTTGGATGGTAAAAAAATATTAGATTTTGGATATAACTAGTATATTTTAGATATTATCCTAAAAAAAAGGATATGGAGATTTCTAGAACTGGATGTCATTTAAAAGAAAAGACAAGTGATGTTTTAGTTAGTTTTGGAGATTTTATAAAAATAAAAATAAAGAAAAGTAACTGAAAAAATCGTGCGTGTCATGATTGCAGTTCACAGTCAGAAAACAACACTTCGAACAAAGAAAAGAAGAAGGAATAAACTAAGAGCTTTCTAACCAAGTGTCTTAAGTCTCTTGAGGTTCTACCCCCCTTTCGGAGCCAATGGAACCATCAGATTTATGATCTGAGCATCAGATCACTGATCTTTCCAAGATTTCCCTCCACAAAGAGCTCCACTTCTCAGCCACAAGCCCTCTTCTCTAATTCACTACAAATATGAGGCATGGGAAGGCACAAGAAAGCATTAGGAGACCCCGAGAGGCTGCGAGAGAGAGGTAGAGAGAATGATACCCCTCCAAGAGATTGTGACAGAGAGCTAGAAAGAGAGAGAGAGAGAGAGAGAGAGAGAGAGAGAGATAGTTCGGATCCAGCCTCTCCTGTCGATAAATAATGCATTATTGCAGCATACCAGGAGGGAATAAATGCCGTATCTATCTTAAATAACGACTCCATGTCACTACCTTCAGCCACCACAGATTCTTTCAGCTCCCCAAAGTCCACAAGACATTCCACAATACCCTGTAACCTTGGTGGCTTACTCCTGATCTCATAATCAAACTTCTGCAAAGTGATTAACCACTTTGCTAGACGATCAAGCGGCTGCAACTTATTCATCAATAATTGAAGCCCCTCCGCCTTCGTATAAAGCACAACTTTCTCATAGAGGATATAGTGCCTGAATTTCTTGGTCCCAAAGACCATCGCAAGACACAACTTCTCCATGTAGGTATAGTTGATCTCTGAAATGCCCAATTTTTGACTAGCAAAGGCTATCGAATGATACCACTTTTCCTCCCAAATTTGGGCTAAACAGCAACTGATACTATGCATGGTGGCTCTGCTGAAAATATATAGAACACCTCACCTCTTTTAGGTGCTTTTATAACGGGAGCTTTGACTAGCTCCTGCTTCACATCCTCGAAAGCTACCTTACAGGGGTCACCCCATACAAACAAACAGCTAAAGGATAATAGATTTGTAAGCGGCAACGTTCTTTCTGCCAAGGCGTTTATGAATCTACGGTAATAACCAACTGAAGAGAGAAAGCTATGAACTTCTTTCGGAGTGCGTGGTGGACCCATGTCAACTATGACTTTGACCTTCTCGGGATCTGTCGCAATTCCTACCGAACTGACCACATGGCCCAGCAAGAGCCCATAAGGTACACCAAAAACACACTTCCGTGGGTTTAGAGCGATGCAAAATTGCCTACACCGCTCAAAGCATTTTCTTAAAATGATCAACTGCCTTTCTCTCATCACGGTGGCTGCCCCTAAGTCATCAATAAACACCTTTAACTCTTCAGGGGATATGTCACCGAATGTCTTATCTGCTGTTCGTTGCCACGAACCAGGCGCATTGCATAAACCAAAGGCCATCACATGGTACGCAAAAGTACCAAAGACAGTAATAAAAGTTGTTTTCAACTTGTCCTCTTCTGCAATTGCCATCTGGTTATATCCTGCAAAGCAATCCATAAACGAATATATCTCCCTACCCGCTAATTGATCCAAAATCTGGTCAATAAATGGCAACGGGTAGTAATCCTTAACTGTTTGCTTATTCAACTCTCTAAAATCTACACATAATCGGATCTAGTTATTTTTCTTCTTCCTGATAACAACGGGTGAACACCATTCTGTGTGTTGCACAGGAAAAATCAAACCCGCTTTCCGAAGCTTCTGTAACTCTTCAAACAGCCCATCCCTCAGTTCGAAAGGCATACGCCTTACTTTCTGTCGTATAGGACGACTGCCTTCCTTCAACGGAATTGTATGAATGGCGAAACTAGGAGGAATGCCTCTAAGTTCATCATAACTCCAGGCGAAAATATAGCGGAACTCTTGGATCAGAGAGACATACTCCTCGCATTCTTGGACACTGAGCATGGACCCTAATTTGATTGGTCGCGACTCATCAGGCGTACCAAGGTCTAGCTCGATAACATCTGCATCTCTTATATGATCTTGGGCCTCTATCGGCTCGTTCAAAGTGATCTGATAGATGTCTTCCGTGGTGGATCCCTCTTTGGACTCATCACTCGATGATGTCTCACTGGCGGATAAATCCTCTAATGTCTCCAATTCTGTGGAAGATAGAGGAGCTCTCTCACTCTACGGGGACTCAGGATAGGCATCAATCACCACGCGCTGAGCATCTCTGTCGAATATCAGTCGACCGGCGTATATCCACTTGGCAGTCTGCTTGCAAGATCCAAGGTCGTCCAAGTAATACTTGGTAACTTGGACGCCCTGCAAAACAAATTACCCTAAAGTCCAACAGGCATTCTACATTTGCAACAGTGACATGGACCTTAGTAATGCATCCTTCCGGCTGTCTCAAACTATCATCCGCCATTCTGAGAATTGTGGAGGTATCTTTCTGGATCGCAAGACCCAACCTTTCCATCAATTCAGAACTCATAATGTTAACAGATGATCCCGTGTCGACAATGGCATAATCTACTAATATCCCATTGACATAGGATGCAACCCTTGGGCAATGCTTCTCAGCATGCTCGAACCAGTCATCACCAACTCGCGCAATACCCAAAGGTTCTATGATATAACCGGTACGCAGGATCTTTCTAAATTCCTTGCGTACTCCTAGGAAAAGCTTAATAAGCTGTAAAAGGTTCACATCTGGCTTGACCTCGCAAAGAGAGCTCGCCAAATCGAATTCATGATAGTTCGGCAGAGTTCTCTTTTCACGCCAAACCATCCGCTCTTTAGGTCACTGAACCGGCTTTATTGCTTCTTTTTTAGCTTTCACCTTCTTCCTCGGTGGTTCCTTATCCTTCTTAGCATCGGCTTTACTCTCCAGGGGCTTCAGAGGTCCCCCTTCCATGGCAGGATCCAGAACTTGCATTCCTTTGTCGCCCTGTTTAGGGTTTCCGTCGACAGGCTTATCCTTGTCCGCCTCTCTACCCTTTTGACCTCTTGTAAGGACATCTCGCAGATTAGAGGTTTCAGCGTCATTAACGCGCACACCCTCAATCAAACTAACCCCACTACCACTAGGCAGCTCCTCCACTATAGTCTTTGGTCCTTGGAGTATTTGTTTAGGTCCGTCTTCTCGCTGGGAATCATTTCCTTGCGCACGATGATTAACAGGCCTTGGTTGCCAACTATCTCGCTGGAGGGAACTAATCTTACTCCAGCAAGTAGCTACTAAATGGCCGGATTTTCCACAGATGTCGCACTTGACATTTGGGCAATTTCGTGGATAATGTTACCCACCACACCATTTGCAGCTAAACCTCGAAGGTGCACCCTCATCTGGGTATCTACTCGTCGCTAAACATATATAACATACGAACACAAACCTCTCTCTTTTATGATTCGCATATTTCCAGGAGATATACCATGCTTCACCACTTTACTTTCCCTTAGACCCAACGCCTAGCCTACAGCTTGGCCAACCTTACTCACTCAACGTTGGTCATATTTCTCTAGAAAGCAATTGCCATGTATCCAAGAGGTATTGTCTGATACCTTTTAAATTTCTTTATGATTCATGCAAATTGTGAATGTCCATGTGCTCAAACAATTAAGAAAATCAGCATTGGTGCACATGTGGAAAACATTTCTTTCAATGATTTCTGACTATCGTTCGTATGCGGCGTTGCATGAACCTAGCACCGAGAAGACCTCATGCTACTAGGTTCTTAATTTTTAATTATCTACCAACCTAAATGGTATGCATAAAAAAAACCAGCAAGCTTTTCATCATTTCATTCAGCATTTAAACACCTTTTATACACTCTACCCCCTCACCCGTTTAGGTCGTGCATGGTGCATAGGTTTAGGGTTCCTTTTCCACATTTTTATTGTATAAAAAGCCATAAAAACTCACTAAAACATAAAGGTAGGGCTGAACTAAGGCTAAACCCCATACTTCAAACCCCCCATACATCCACCAACATGAATCTTATTTTTTAGTATTTTTCGCACACTCAAAACCTATTTTTCCCTTATTTTTACCAAATTTTCCTATTTTTCTTGTATTTTTTTGCAATATTAAATGACTAAAAATACAAAATGAGTTGTGGGCTGTGGCCCTTAGGTTCATTTGTAGTAAAAACACAAGTTTAGTTGGTGTGTCTTACTATATTTTCTATTGATATATCAAAAACACCCAATTTCTCCATATTTCGCGTGTTTTACGGGTTTTACACTATTAATTTCATCCACAACACTTATGATTTTCTGATTTTCTAATTTCAAACAGTTGGAAGACATTGCAAACAACATTATAATGCATAATCATCCCATGGGAACAAGTATCCATGAAGCAAATTGCATAAAACATCAATTTCCGTTGTAAAAATGAGATTACCGTTCTTTGCGGGTTGCGGGTTTTTATTTGTCATATCTCGGGACTGATTTCCAGCCACCATTAATGCTCATGACAATCCGCAATCAGCAATCTTCCTTCCTCTTGAACCACGGAGCAATCTAGTCTTCATTGGACAAGCATCCGCCATCCATTCTTCTTCTTCTTCTTCACCACATGAATCTGCCTTTAGGGGAGAGAGAGAGAGGAGAGAGAAAGACTGAAATCAGAATTCTTCATAGAGACCGCCATTGGAGGAGCGAAGCACGGCGATAGAGTCAGCATACAGGAGGGAATCAAGGGCCAATGTCTGTTGTATGGGTTGTGTGCAGGCTGCCATCTCCAATCCCCAAGAATTGGGCGCATTTTTCGGTGCCATTTTCTCACTCTCCCTCTTCCTTTTTCTCACCATGTTTTGATGCCCACATTTTATGTTGCATGAAATGCTCCAACTCCCCCCAAAGGTCATGACCACTTGACCAAAGTTTGGTCCACCTTTTCAAATCTTGCCCGGTTATTTGGCCATTTTCCCGTCCGGACTCCGAATTGAGCTCTGAAAAATCCTGGGCGTCCGGCTCGACATCCCGCATTGGCCGGTAACTCTTGTCAACCCGCACGATAGTTTGAAAAATTATGAAAAATCAACAAGTGTCGCTCGGGCGCCTTTAAAGCACTTTGGCGCTTAAAATCGTCCCAGAACGAGCCGCCGCCTTCGACGTTGAATATTTTTCCCTTGATATTCGTAATTTTTAGCTATTTTTAAGCACTTCTCGACACCAAAATTCCGCTCTCAACTTTTAGTAAAGCAAATTCTCAGTCTAGCAAATCAAGAATCCCAAACTTAAGAGAATGTGTAATAGGATCCCAAGAGATTCAAATCATTTTGAGGCTTGGAGTTTAAAACACATACCCGAGGAAGAGAACCAGGAAACTCATAATGCAACCTAAGAAGCAATCTATCAAGTATTTACTATGAAACTAGATCTTCATTTGTATAGAGGAAGAGAAACCCTTGAAATGGAAGAAGAATTTCTCTCAACTGGGAGAGCACCATCCAATGTTCCCAAAGATGAGAAATACGGGTTTTTGAGAAGAATTGGAAGGTATCAACTAGTGAATGATATTCTTTATATCAAGGGAGTGGATTTGATTTTGAGAAGAGTACCTTGGAAGGAGGAAATATATCATATTCTTGAAAATAATCATGAGGGAGCATGTGGAGGATATTATTCCTACAAAATAACTCTTGAGAAAATTTTAACTAAATGATATATGTGGTCAAGTGTGCATAAAGATATTAATCACTAGTGTAAATCATGTTAGAGAATGAGTAGAAAAATATTAAAAACCAAAAATTAAAAAAAAATCCTTGCTTATGAAATTTTTGAAAAATGGAGAATAGATGCAATCAGTCCATTATCACATACATGAGAATGGATTTTTGAACCATTTTTAAAGTGTCAAACTGGCTTGGGAGGTGCAAAAGAGCAAAATTTCATGGAAAATAAATCGAGAGTGAATCTAGGAGTCCGAGTTTTACTAGATGCATTTTGATGCCAAGAATCCAATGCAAGTTTGTGTTTGTCAATTAGAGGTCATTTGAACCCCCATTTAATGGTCACAAGATATAGCACTATGAAGCAACTATGAGATCTGAGAGTTGAAAAGTGTGTGACAGAGGCCAGATTTATAGATTTTGATGCCACAAAGCCAATCATCCAGTTGGATCAGAATTCAAAGGTCGTTTACCCCTCCAACGAGGCCAAAACCACCTCTCAGAAGTGAATGTGCGGGAGATGAAAGCGATTCACTTCAAAAGTTAAGGCTTAAGCCTTAATGGCTTAAAATAAGCCAAAAAATCAATGTAGAGGAGGGGGGAATAGTTTTTTTGTGCCCTTTTGATTCATCAATTGTGGCTCTCATTCCACTGACAATTGTCAAAGATGGAAGGCAAGAGTTTGATCTACACATGGGGCTCTCCATTTTAACTATATGCATGCGAGAAATAATGCAAGGAATAGAATTCTTAATTTTCACTCTTGCTCTCTCCTCTCTGCACCTTGTTCCCATGGCTATTCTATGTGAGAGGGAAGATGAGAGAGGTTGGAGCTAACGCAGTGAGTAGCTTAGTGCTCTCTCTAGCTTCTCCAAAACATCACTGGAAATTGTGCTTAAAGGATCTCCCATCTTGTCTTTCCTTCTGATGATGGCCTTTCACATTGAGTTCACCAATGTCGAAGGGTTTTTTTTTGAAAGATAGTATCCACCGGGGGTTTGAGATAGAAGGAAGTAGATATAGGAGATGGAAGAGAAAAATAAGAATAGACAAGAGGTAAACATGACAAAGACAAAGCACAATGCATCAAATCAATATGTATTGATAGAACATGGAATCCCTTGTCTGGCACTACTCAGAAGCAATCTCCAAGCATTAGATCTCTTGGAGCTCCCTCATAGACCAAAACGTATTAAAAAAATAGCTTCCTCTCTGCTACTCGAAACCCAAATCTAATGGCTCCGTTGGCTCTTTGAAAGGAGGGCAAAACCCCATGACACCTGGTCCAGAATCTCCCAATTCACTCCTTCTTCTTCTTCCAATTCAAAGTGTTGTTTTTTGCCTATCAACTGCGATTATGAGATGAGTGCGATTTCACTCATCTTTCTTTTTTATGAAAAATCCCAAATCTAGGTGAAAAAGCAACTTGCTTTTTGCATGCCATCATAATTTAGAAGCTTTTCTAACTTTAGAATTTTTATAATAAATAATATAAAAAATATGCTAAAATTGCCCAACAATCTAGTATTTTTGGACCATCCATGCCATGGATACTAGCACTAATGACTCAGATCACATTGACTCTCTACATCAATAAGAAAGTCGAATAATGATGCAATCCAGAGTTTTTCACACTGTGCCTGCATAATGGCACGAGAGCGATAGATTAGCCCTGCTTGCTCATAGTCCATCATGCTCAAGTGATCCAACCAAGTGCGATCACATTGAGTTCTAAAGACTCATCTCTTAATTCTAAAAGTGTTGACTCTTCGCGGCTTGGAGTCTACTCTTATTTGTTTGATCAATTTGTTGTCTATGTTATACTCTTTCGTCTCGGCCTCTTCCTTACTTTCCCCATTCACGGAGTAGTAATCCTTGTACTCATCATCCGAATTGCCACACTCTAACTGCTCATTGTTGTAGGCTCCTATTCTCAACCCTCTTCACCTGTGATCAGTGCCCAATTGTACATGAGGTTTAGGTCACGCACCTTGGCCCATTTCCATTTTGGCTTGTCCATGAGGTCTTAGAGTGGCTTGAGATTGGTGGCAAGGTTAGTGGCTAGCTCCCTCATCAAGTACTTAAGAATCCCTTAGAGCTCAAGTCTATTAGAAGGAACATGGAAAGAGGCAGGAGTTTGTCCTCTACTAGGGTTTCTGGCCATCATGCAAAGTGGTGCTGAAGGTGGGGTCTCACCCTTTGATAGTAGCTAGGATGTGGTGGCCTTACGAGACTCACCTGCTGTTGTCCTTGCTACCTTGCTTACAATCCTCTTCTTCATCCAAAAATGGAAAGTCAATAGTGGCTAGCACATGCATCCAATCCCACTCATCTTCAGGATAGGGAATATAATTTGTTAATGGCCCATACAAATTCTTGGCCTGTGAGTCCCCCTTCAAGATAGAGGAGATGGCATACAAGTTGATCGACATGGTCTCCCAAGTGTCCATCTTGACTCTTACTGCCTTCAACCTGTTACCTAGGAATATAAGATTGCTACCCCAAGTCTTTGATCACTCGTGCATTCCATATCTAGGGTCAGCCTAGCAGAATGTCATAGTCTACTCCCTTCATAACTATGAAGTTCACTGAGAAGAACTAGACACACGCTATTTTCAAGGGCCAATCCTTCAACATTCTGAATGGCCTAACTTTAATGCCATTAGCTAGCGTGACATTAAAACTTGTGCTCTCCCCACTAGCGGGTCATCCCATGCTTGTAGGATCACATGGCTAAGCACACTAACTCTTGCTCTCTTCTGTGTCTACAATCCCCTTTCTTGTGTTGTCTCCTAATGCCACCATTGATAGGACTACATGCATCTTTGTGCCCTCCTAGAAAGCATTTACATGTCTCATTACATGTAAGGACTTAGGTAGCACTAAATTCAGTGTTAGGCTCAGTATCTATGTGGCTGTGTTAGGGTCTGTGTCGGGGTTAGGCAAATTGGCCACTCCTGGCTCATTAGATCCCTCTATCCATTGCTTCAACTCTCACCATAAGGAGGAACTTTACCAAAGTAGATCTCCCATTGGCAAAGTCATAGGGACTAATATCAATGCTATAAGCAAGCTACTAGTTGCTTGCCTTAACAAATGAGGGTTTTCATAGACAAGTGGACACGTAATTAGCCTCTAAAAGGTCGTAGTAAACTGATATGAAAAGTATTATGTATCTTCCAATGTTGGGGTAGTTCTAATTTAAATGCATTGTCATTTATCTTGTGAATTATTTTGAAAGGTCCATAAAATCTAGGTGCTAATTTAATAACAGGGTGTTTCTCAACACTTTGCAATCTTCTCTTTTCAATGTGTAACCAAACATAATCATCAACATTGAAACTCATGGCTTTTCTATTCTTATTAGCTTGTTTAGTGTATGATTGATGAGCTTTCACAATCATGTCTTTAACTTCAGCAAAAATAGTAGCATGCCTATTGGCAATATCATCAGCAGCTTTAACTTTGTTCGACAATAATGTAGTAGGTGTAGACAATCTATGTCCATAAATGATTTCAAAAGGTGCTTTATGTGTAGCTGTGTGTGGTGTGTTATTGTATGCAAATTGAAGTAGATGCAAATGTGTATCCCATGTTTGTGGTTTTGAAATTGTGTATATCACTAAATTGATTGCTTAGTATGCATTCTCTATTTAGAGACCAGTATTCCTAGTGCATCACTTAATGGGGTGATCAGAGCACTGTGGCGGGGATATCTGGTACATGCAGTTCAAGTTATGAAGGGGGAAAGAAGTGTCTGCCAAGTGTAAGAGTGTACACAAGAACCAAGGAGTTACACATAAATGAAGATGGATTAAGTTCTAAGAAAAGGAAGTGCATTAGCATTGTGTATATGTATTTATGTATGCATCCGAGGACGCCTGAGAATGTTTACTTGTGTATAATGAACATTGCATTCATTTGGGGTCATCCTCTCCCTTACAAGTCAAGGTTTAAGGTATTTTCTTTCATTAAGAAAGATGAGAGAGGAAATTCTCTCACTAAGAAAGACGAGAGACATGCTCCTTTGGAAGTGAGGAGAGAAGTGATTTTCTCTTTCTAAGGTCTAAAATGACACAAGCTTTTGTGTGGAATTCAATCTTAAGGTTGAGGCCCAAAGGCAATTTTATGAGCTCTCCTTAAGGTGGTTGCATGGACCATAAGTTAAGAGTACAATTTAAAAAGCTATTTTTTTTAAAGACATGGTGAATCCATTTTTAAAATTCTCACAATAGAAAGACGATATCTAAAAACAGCCCGCGAAAGTTATCAAAAACAACGAGATCTACAACTTTCATATTGGACATTTTTTCATCCGAGCAACACATAGAGAGATATCTCGAAATTGGTGCTGCAGAGTAGGTCCTGGAACAACCATATTTTGCATGAAGATCAACTCAAGTCTCTCTCCAAGAAAAGAAGCAATTGAAAGCCTATAACAGAAGAGGCTCTCCTTGGGTGTGAGGGAGAGGAAGGAAGCATCACTTTGCATGCATCCAAGAGGAGAAGAGAAGGTGCAAGTGCTGCGGAAGCCCTGCTGAAATCAAGCTCTAAGAGGAGATCCCTAAACATATTGTGTCGGAGAGAAGGAGATACTCAAGAAGGATCAAAAGGTGCCAACTTCCAAGTTATACAAGTATTAGCCGATTGTATACCGTGCAAGGAACCCTGCTCTTGTTCCCAAGATCTACAAGTAAGAACTGGTTTATGTGTAACGAAGGAGCTTGCTCCTTGTCAATAATATAACTACACAAGGGGGGGACTGACCCATCTTCCAATCCCTAATGTGTTGTCAATCTCTCTATCTCTCTCTCTCTCTACATCTTTCTTTTCTCTCATCTGTTCTCTCTCTGCGCCAGCATAATATTCACCATATATCTTTTAAGTATATAAGAAAGTCGACTGTGTATCTCAGATCTTATAACAGTGGTATCAGAGCATGTCTCTTTTCTTTTCTCAAAGTAAAGGCGATCCTTGCAACAAGAAGGTAAAGATGCCAACTGATGAAGCATCTACAAGTGAGCAATTACAGGCTCGATTGATAGAGCATCATAGCTTGTTGGAAATTCCCGAAGTACGTCAATTGATTGACAACTTAAGGGTAAGGGAAGAAGCTACTTATGAAGGACTAAATCCTCCAAAAGATGGTGATACTAGAGGAAACACCATTGCACCAATTGATGGTGAAGGTGCAAAGCATCCAATTGCAGAGAAGCTTCCAGAAGGAAGAAGGACTCTCGGGTCAAGAAGAGTAAAAAGACCTCACCTTGAGTGAGGCGGATAAGGGGGGAATCATCTCCCTAGTAACCAACTACTCCCCTGATTACTCAAGTTCCTCTTCCTCATCATCATCTTCTAGTTTCTACTCTCTTGGTTCTAAGTCTTGTGCAATTTGCAAATGGACAAAGAAGGACCATAAGAGGAGCAAGCTTAAGAAGACTAAGGCTTTCAAGTCTGGGGATAAGGACATAAAGTTTGACTCTTACTTCGGCAAGAGAGATCCTGCTAAGGC
This sequence comes from Lygodium microphyllum, assembly GCF_053477565.2. Classification (NCBI taxonomy): domain Eukaryota; kingdom Viridiplantae; phylum Streptophyta; class Polypodiopsida; order Schizaeales; family Lygodiaceae; genus Lygodium; species Lygodium microphyllum. The sequence goes on from NC_141160.1 coordinate 62,105,576, forward strand.
GTTAGCCTTTGTCAGACAATTTGAAGTTGCTTTTTCTGATGGTAATTTCTTAGAAAAGTCAAAGATCAAGCATGTAGGCATGCACTTGAAAGACACCACTAGCAAATGGTGGTTGACTCTCATTTTGGAGGGAAAGAAACAAATGACCTGGAAAAAGGTCAAGAAGAAGTTTTAAGCTCAGTTCTTCCCTCCTGATTTTGAGAATGATGTCAAGAAGGAGTGGGATTGTCTAGGCCAGAAAGAGCATGAGAAGGTCACTAGTTATGTGGACAAGTTTTGGTCTACTCTTCTCAAGGTTACTCCTTTCATGGAGATTAGCGATGAAGAGAAGAAAAGGAAGTTTGAAGTTGGCCTACTCCCTTATTTACATAGAACCATGAAGGTGTATCCACATGAAACCTTATCTCGCATGATGGAGTCTGCCATCATAGCTGAAAGTTTGCATACACCTAGTACATCTCGAAAGTTGGAGATGAGTTCTTATAGAGATAGACAAGAGCAGCTCAATGATCAACCAAGAGATAGGACTAATCGAAGAATAGATACCTTTACCCATGACCAATATTCAAAGCCAAAGGGTAACAAGAAAAACTGCAAGTATCTCTCACCCTCTGAGATACAAAAGTACAAAGAGGAAGGAAGGTGCTTTCTTTGTGGTGAGTTAGGGCATATGAAGCTTGATTGTCCTCACAAAAGAAAGGAAGTAAATGTGGTTAAAGATCCTCCTCCACCATCCTCAAATTCTATTCTGGATGTGCAAGCTAACACTCATTCAAATGAGAAGAAAAGACAACTCTTAAAGGGTTTAGGGACACTCAACAATCAACAAGTTTTGATATTCTTTGATCCAGGGTCCATAGATAATTTTGTATCAGTAGATACTACTGAAAAATTACAAATTCCACTGGAACGATTGGGAACACCAATTGGATCAAATTCAGCATTTGAAGGACTTATAACCAATTCTACTCCTATCCATGGGAAGTTGAATCTTAGAATTGGGGATTACCGTGACCAAGAATCTTTTCTACTTGCACCCATTGGTAACTGTGATGTTACCTTAGGCATGCCTTGGCATTACAAGATTAGATCTCTTCCCGATTTTGTTAAGAAGACCCTTGCATTTCAATTCAAGGGTCGGAATATAGTACGCATTGTTGATGCTGGAGATTGGCCTGTGCGAATGGTTAGTCATGTTAGCATTTCTAAAAAAATGAAGAAAGTTATTTCTGCATACATGATTTTTGTGAGAGAATCAAAAGAAGCTAACGATTCAAGGGCACTTGATGCCTCTAATGAACACATAATACCAACTAATGCTTCTAAGTCTCAAACTTTAAAAGAACCCCTCTCTTTAATTGATCAAGCCAGACATGATTTTGTTAAACAATATGAAGATTGTTTTAGTGATTCACTCCCAGGAGAGCTACCTCCTAAGCTCCCAAAAGATCACACAATTGATCTTATCCCAGGCAATTCACCACCTAACCAATTGCCTTACCGAGAAGTGCAAGTCAACAAGAGGAGATCCTAAAACAAGTAAACGAATTGTTGGAAAAAGTATTAATTCAACCTAGCTCTTCTCCATACTGCTCTCATGTCTCACTTGTTCACAAGAAAGATGGTTCTTTCTGTATGTGTGTAGACTATAGATCTTTGAACAATATCACAATCAAGAATCGTTTTCCTATCCCAAGGATAGATGATAACTTGGATAAGTTGCGAGGGGCTAGTATCTTTAGTCACATTAATCTCAAGAGCGGCTATCACCAGATACAGATAGCACTTGAAGATGTTCATAAGACAGCTTTTCGTACAACATTTGGACTATATGAGTTTTTAGTCATGCCATTTGGTTTGACTAATGCACCCACCACATTCAACCGAATGATGGAGAGAATTTTCAAACCTCACTCAAAGTTCATAGGTGTCTTCTTTGATGACATTCTAATATTTTCACAGTATGAGGAAGAGCATAGAAAACATCTATCTATAGTTTTTCAAGAGCTTCACAAGCATAGACTACAGGTCAATGCTAAGAAGAGTGAGTTCTTCCTTTTGGAAATTCATTACTTGGGCCATATTGTTTCTCACAATTTGGTGAGAATGGATCTTGAGAAGATTCGAGCCATTGTTGATTGGCCTACAGCTACTTGTGTACATGAAGTTAGAAGTTTCTTGGACCTATGTTCATACTACAGGAGGTTCATACGGGGTTTTGCATATGTTGCATCTCCTCTACATGACCTTACTAAGCAACGAATGCCTTTTTGCTGGGGATCAAGGCAACTACAAGCCTTTGAAAGAATTAAGTTTCTTGTGACTCAAGAACCAGTTCTCATAGTTTCGGATCTTCAAAAACCTTTTGAAGTCCACTGCGATGCTTCTGGGGATTGCATTGGAGCTGTGCTTAACCAAGAGCATCATGTAGTAGCATTTGAGACCCAACACCTCAAGGATCATGAACTACATGCTCCAGTATATGAGAAAGAGTTATGGCAGTGGTACATGCTCTTCAAGTATGGAAACACTATTTACTTGGTGCAGATTTTGTTATTAAAATAGATCACCAAAGTCTAAGATACTTCCTCACTCAGAAGAAGCTCTCTGAGAAACAGATGCGCTGGGCAAATTTCTTATCTATGTTTCATTTTCAAATCCTTCATACATCTGGAACTAAGAATGTGGTAGTAGATGCTCTATCACGGTGACCTCGAGTGAATGTAATCACAACTGTTTACCATAACGAGTTCATGGATTTACCCAAAATGTATGCAATTGATTCCGACTTCTCACCCATATGGGATCAACTTAACTCAGGTCAGTCGATTACACCTTACTCAAGCAATTTATATCATCATCAAGCAATTTGTGTAGCATTATCATTGCGACACAAAGGTAATGGATGAAGCACATGCATCCCCATATGCTAGACGTAGGGGTATTCTACCCACTACTCAAGCATTGGAAAGATATTTCTTTTGGCCCACTCTTAGCGTGCGAGTGCAAGATATGCCAAAAAGTAAAGTATGATAGGCATAAACCACCTGGTCTACTGAAGCCATTACCTACTCCCAATGAGCCTTGGGAAAGTATAGCCATGGACTTTATCATGAAGCTTCCTCACACACAAGCAAGCAACGATGCAATCTGGACTATCATTAATAGATTCAGTAAGCAAGCCCACTTTATACCTGTGTGAAAGACAATCAAAGCCGATCATATGGCTAAGCTATTCATTGCTCATATTTTCAAACATCATGGCATGCCTAAGTCCATTATAAGTGATCGAGATCCCCGCATGACCAGCCTCTTTTGGCAAGCTCTCTTCGAGAACCTCGAGACAAAGTTAAAATTTTCATCCTCTTATCATCCTCAAACGGATGGGCAGAGTGAGATGGGCAGAGTGAAAGTGCTATCCTATGTCTCTGATAATCAAAGAGAATGGGAAAAGTATTTGCATTTAGTAGAGTTTGCATACAATAATACAGTGCACTCTAGTACTGGTAAGGCACCCTTTGAGATCATCTATAGTAAGCCTCATTTACCACCCATTCTTCTTACGAATGATAATATCTTTGCAGCGTATGAGTTTGTTAGAGACATTGATATAACTTTCACTCAAGTAAAAGCTGCTATCCAAAGGAAACAAGAGAAGCATAAATGCGAAGCTGATAAGCATTGTCATAAGTCAGATCTCAAGTTGGGACAATATGTTAGATCTCAAGCATCGCCATAAGTTAGATCTCAAGTTGGGACAATATGTTCTCCTTAAGTTTGAAAAGTCTCGCTTGAAGAAGCAAAAAGGTAAAAAGGGTAAAGTGGTTAAGCTTTCTAATCGCTATTATGGCCCTTTCAAGATCACAGATAAGATAAACAATGTGACTTTTTGTTTGGATCTAGCAAGTCATTGGAACATTCATAATGCTTTCCATATAAGTTTGCTACGTCCCTATATTGGAGAACCTCCAATGGAACCAATCAAGGAAGATTTACCTGCCATAGAAGAAACAAAAGAGTTCCTTGTGCCTGAAAGAATTTTACACCATCAGGACAATACTCTAAGGTCAGGTGAGGTATTACAAAAGTATCTGGTTAAGTTTAATAATTATTCCCTATTGGACGCTTAGTTTATCCCCTTTGCAAGTCTTTCCAGATCTTCTTAAGAACTATGTATCCCCTTTGTAGTTGAGGTCAACTGTTTAGAAGCCAGAGGGATGTCACTAAATTGATTGCTTATTAATCATTCTCTATTTAATAAATTTATGTCAATAAATTAATGACTCACTTTTCTTTAAGTGTTGATGATAATCTAGCATGGCCATGACACCATCTAGAGACCAGTATTCCCAGTGCATCACCGAATGGGGTGAACAGAGCACTGTGATGGGGATATCTGGTACAGGCAATTCAAGTAATGAAGGGGGAAAGAAGTGTCTACCAAGTGTAAGAGTGTACACAAGCACAAGAACCAAGGAGTTACACATAAATGAAGATGGATTAAGTTCTAAAAAGAGGAAATGCATTAGCATTGTGTATATGTATTTATGTGTGCATTCGGGGACTCCTGGGAGTGTTTACTTGTGTGTAATGAGCATTGCATTCATTTGGGGTCATCCTCTCCCTTACAAGTCAAGGTTTAAGGTATTTTCTTTCATTAAGAAAGATGAGACAGGGAATTCTATCACTAAGAAAGATGAGAGACGTGATCCTTTGGAAGTGAGGAGAGAAGTGATTTTCTCTTTCTAAGGTCTAAAATGGCATAAGCTTTTGTGTGGAATTCAATATTAAGGTTGAGGCCCAAATGCAATTTTATGAACTCCCCTTAAGGTGGTTGCATGGACCACAAGTTAAGAGTATACTTTAAAAATCTATTTTTTTAAAAGACACGGTGCATCCATTTTTAAAATATCTCACAATAGAAAGAAAATCTCTAAAAATGACTCGCGATGGTTATCGAAAACAACAAGATCTACAACTTTCGTGTTGGACATTTTTCATCCGAGCAATACATAAAGAGATATCTCAAAATTGGTGCTACAGAGTAGATCCTAGAACAACCACATCTTGCATGAAAATCAACTCAAGTCTCTCTCCAATAAGAGAAGCTCTTGAAAGCCTATAAAAGAATAGGCTCTCCTTGGGTGTGAGGGAGAGGAAGGAAGCATCACTTTGCATGCATCCAAGAAGAGAAGAGAAGGTGTAAGTGCTGTGGAAGCCCTACTGAAATCAAGCATTGCAGAAGCTCTGCTAAAATCAAGCTCTAAGAGGAGATCCCTACACATATTGTGTAGGAGAGAAGGAGAGACTCAAGAAGGATCAAAAGGTGCCAACTTCCAAGTTGTGCAAGTGTTAGCCAGTTGTGTACCATGCAAGGAACTGTGATCTTGTTCCCAAGATCTACAAGTAAGAACTAGTTTATGTGTAACGGAGGAGCTTGCTCCTTATCAATAATATAACTCTACAAGGGGGGGGGGATTGGCCCATCTTCTAGTCCCTAGTGTGTTGTCAATCTCTCTCTCTCTCTCTCTCTCTCTCTCTCTCTCTCTCTCTCTCTCTCTCTCTCTCTCTCTCTCTCTCTCTCTCTCTCTCTCTCTCTCTGTGCCAGCATAATATTCACCATATATCTTTTAAGTATATAAGAAAGTCGAGCGTGTATCTCGAATCTTATAACAGTGTATGCACACAAGAGATCTAGAATTGTTTTGTTAGTAGCTTGTGTTTGCCCATTGGTTTTAGGATGGAATGTTGATGAGAAATCAATCTTAGTACCCAAATTAGCAAACAAAGTAGTCCAAAAATTATTATAAAATCTAGAATCATGATAAAAAAATAATACTTTTGACAAACCAAGGTTAGTGAAAACAGTCTTCAAAAACAGTTGTGCAGCTTGAGATGCACTTAATGTTTTCTTGTATGGTAGAAAATATCCTTGTTTGCTAAATCGATCTACTATAGTCCGAATCATATCATGATTAGCTTGTGTGTTAGGCAAGCTAGTTATAAAATCCATTGAAATATGTTCCCATGGACGTTCAGGAATCGGTAAAGACATTAACAAACCATATTGCTTAGCATGGTATTGCTTGATTCTTTGACAAATTAAACACTCAGAAACAAAGTTAGAAACATTAGATTCCATTTGTGGCCAGCAAAAATCTTCAACCAATGTTCTTTAAGTGGAAATAATACCTCTATGGCCTTGATATGGAGGACAATGAATTTCGTGCAACACAAATGATCTAAATCGAATAGTGACACACAATCTTTTTTCATAAAACATAAATCCATCAGAATAAGATAAAGAATCAATTAGAATTCACTTATTAACAACCAATTTGTTCCAATCATCTTGAAATTGGGGTCATGGTTATAGGTATCCTTCATAGGAATAAGGGAATCAAAAGATAGAATGGAAATATTATGGATACTTGGTCTTCTACTCAATGCATTGGCAACAACATTTTCTCTTCTGGGTTGATATTGGATAAGTGGATGAAAACTTTGAGTGAAAGCAGCCCATTTAATATGACGGTCAAAAATTTGTGGCTGACTAAGGAGATGTTTGATACTTTATTGGTCAGTTTTGATCATAAATTCGGATCCCATTACATAATGTTTACATTGACGTAAGGCTTGAACTACAGCTAACAATTCTTTATCATAGGTGGAATACTTCAGTTCAGAGGGTTTAAGTTTGCAACTAGAATAGGCTATGGGATGTGAATCTTGCATGAGGACAGCTCTTATTCCTGATCCACTAGCATCAGTGATTACTAGAAATAATGGTCGATTAAAATCAGATAATTGCAAAATAGGTGCATGTGTTAAAGCATGTTTCAACAAATCAAAAGACTTTTGCTGGTTGTTAGCCCAGACCAATGATACACAACACCTTTCTTTAACAATTTCGTCAAAGGCAATGCAAGCAATGAAAAATTTCTCACAAATTTTCTATAAAAGCTGGCAAGGCCTAAGAAAGAATGTAACTCATGCACATTTTCAGGGATTGGCCAATTCAAAATTGCCTCTATCTTTTTAGGATCAACGCAAATACCATCAGATTAAACAATGTGACCTAAATATTCAATCTAAGTTTGAAAAAATTCACTCTTGTCAGGGTTAGCATATAATTGATTCTCTTTCAATAATTTAAAAACCAAAGATAGATGTTCACAATGCTCATTCTCATTCTTACTGAAAACCAATACATCATCAAAGAAAACAATCACACAATTCTGATACTTCAAAAATATATGATTCATCATACGACTGAATATAGCTAGTGCATTGGTCAAACCGAAAGGCATAACAAGAAATTCATAATGGCCAAACTGAGTTCTAATGCCGACTTGAAAATGTCAGGTGTATCCAATCGTACTTGATGATATCCAGATTTGAGATCTATCTTGCTAAAAATAGTGGCTTCTTGTAGTTTATCCATGAGGTCATCTACCCTAAGGATCAGATATCTATTCTTAACAATGATCTTGTTTAGGGCACGATAGTCAATGCATATCCTATAGGTATTATTTTTCTTTTTAACTAATAGGACAGGTGCACCAAAAGGAGAACTACTAGGCCTAATGAGTCCTTGGTCCAATAGTTCTTCAACTTGTGCTTGGATTTCTTTTTGGTCAATCTAATTGTGTCTATAAGGTGCTTTACATGGTGGTTGAGAACTAGGGACTAAGTCTATTTTATGGTCTTCGAGACGTGTAGGTGGTAAACTAGGTGGTAAATCAACAGCAAAACAATCTTTAAATTGTGAAAGAAATTGTGCATGCCTAGGATGCATCTGATTTTTCTTAGCTTCAATTTCATTCACCCATACTAAGAATGATTTGCTACCTTTTCTCAATGCACGTTTCGCCTGTGTGTGACTAAGGAATGATAATTTATCAAAATTGTGCGATCCATGTAATGTGATTTTTTTTTCGTTAGAATGAATCTTCATGGAATGTGTGGAATAATCTATGTCGGGATTATATTTGTGACACCAAGGCATTCCTAAAATAATATCACTAGCTTGCAAAGGCACAACCAAGAAATTTTTGCACTCAACATAATCACCAATTTTAATCTCTAAGTCACGAACTTCTTATGTACCATTGTATCTAGTGCCTAAGAATGCAGCCTTTATGTGTAGGTAAATTCAATTATTTTACTAACTTTGCGAAAATAAAATCATGCATGCTTCCATGATCATGCAAAATAATCTTTTTTTTACCATGCACAAAACATTTCATCATTAATAATGAATGAGGATTTGGCATACCTAGTAAAGTATTTGGAGCATCGTTGATATCATCATCATCTTTAGTGAAGTTTGGCATATCTTCATGGTCTTTGTCTTCAGTTGCTCCGAAATGATTGATTTGAACAGCTTGCTTCTTGGATTGACAGTTCACTGCCAAGTGTCCAGGTTGATGACACTTGTAGCCAAGTCCAAGGTTTACGGAAAGAAGAAGGAACAAAGCGATTTTGATTGAATCTTCGGAAGTTAGAATTTAATTTCTTTGTACCAAAGTTACCATTAGTTGAAAATTGAAAATTATTGCGGTCACTTTTCTCGTCCATGAATTTTATCTTCCGCATCATGCACTAAAGAAATTGCATCCTCCAAAGTCTTTGGCTTGAACATATTCACTTCTACATAGAAGTGACCAAGCAAACTAGACATATACTTGTGCTTATGGATCGCCTCAAGAACATCTTCAAGCATTGAAAGTTGTAGTAAGGCACTCCATCCTCGAGTTGCGCTCTGTCTTGATCGACAGTCGATTGTTGAAGTGTAGCCACTTGTGCTTGCAAATTTTGACGTGCTCTTCACTCTTCTTGAAGTTGCATCATAATTAGATCCAATTTTTGCTCCATAGTCGGCTTTGGAAAATCACCTTCGCCCACAAAATCTTCCATGTTTTGATCGGACATCCTGCAAAAATCTTAAATAACCTCACACACTTGAAATCTTGTTAGAAGGATGAGTATAGCTCAAATTTGGGTTTACAAGGCTTGCTTTTTTTTTTAGTATGGCAATTGATGACAATCTTCTTTCAAGCAAAAAATTCTTCCGCATAGACTGCGTGTGACAGCCTGCTTGCTATGAATCAACTCTACCAAGTTGTAGGTGTGAACAGAGGCTTGTTACAAAACTGGTTCGAAAGTAAGACGGTGTGAACATCCGCTAAACAGGAGATTGTAGATTGAATTTTAAGCTTTAGTAAAGCTTAGAACTTTAAGCTTTAAAGAAAAAGCTTAATAATTTTAATCAATCGTTGCAAGACGACAGTATGTTTTTGATGATGTCAACGTCGATCAATACATGCTGCCGCTGCAGTTCGTTGGATTGTGGAGGATTAAGCTTTACTTAAGCTTTTTAAGCTTATAATCTCCTAAATTAATTAACTTCTTCTCTACTTCTATGTTAGACAAAATGACTTACAAAGGATCTTGAGAAGTGGTCCTCCGCCTCCTAGGAGAGGTCCTTCGTGATCTGAGAGCACAACAGGGGGTTCTTCACTGCTAGGAACATGCATGTTTTGACGATTCGTCGTGAGATAGCCTGTAGAGCTCGTTCATTCCAGGAGCTTCACCTTCACACGAGATGGTAAAGTGATTGGAAGCCCTTGATCTCAACTTCACTCTGATACCACTAGTGTGCAAATCGGATGTTGTATACGCGTGTAGTGAACGTTGGAAGGTTCCCAAGAACAAAGAACTCTACAAAAGCTTCATAAAAGCAAGAAGAGAGTTTGCCGACATGAGACAAAAATGCCAATTGGGTGCAATCTCTCCTCACATGTTGTGTGAGCGCTTCACAAGGCATATATTTATAGATTAATTAATCTCCAAGCTAAAAAATAGCTCATTTTACAATTAGCATAATTTTGGCTTTTATGTTTGCTTTTGCCCAAATAAAGAATAAAGTGTTTGGGTGTTCCAAAAGTCAAGCTGTGCCCAAATACAATGTCAGCTAATTGAATATTTAATCAAGTGTCTATGCGCATGCAAAATAATAAATGTTTGTCAAGTGCTTTAATAAATAAGTGTGCCTAAATAAATATTGGTGCCACACCTTTAGTGATAAGGCGTGTGCCCATCAAAAATAATAATTCTTCAAGGTATTTTGAATTCATGCCATTGCCCAGTGCTTCCCAATGCCACCGCTACCTGCTCTACACATCAACCGAAGCATTTGCAATTGTTAGAAAATAATAAGATAAAACCCACAAAAGTGAATACCTAGCAGTCTTTAGGTACAAAATAATTAAATAGGTTGGAACTCTGTCCTAACCTTAATTTAATTTGAGTGCACTCTAAACTCATAAACGTCCATTAGTTTAATATGTATTTTGCGGAATCACCCATGTGCACATTAAATTAAACTGATGCCTGAAAAGGATAACCGTCCCCATCAACTTCTCGCACAAGGAATCCACCTTGTGTACAAGCCCAGGCAAATAAATATAGTTTTACAAAATCCACCAAAAAACCTCATGGAATCCACCATGAAATAAAAACCTCACGGAATCCACCATGAAATATGCCCTGGCATCAATTTATTCGTATATATATATATATATATATATATATATATACACTTCTTCTTATGAGTATGCTATGGTCTTGTAGGTTATTGGTCATGTTTGTAATCAGTTTATGGTATTCAAAATAGTGTAGTAGATTATCAATATTCAAAATAGTGTATTGGATTACTTGCCAACCCTTAGATATTAAGTTCTATGAAACTATGACAATGATTCTTAAGAACTTTTGAATCTGCACTATACCTAAATTCAATCGGGATGGTCATGAGGAATGTCATGGAGAATATCCTAAACTTCTTCATGATCAATCCAAACTATTTATAAGCTAAAGGACTAATCATATTTAACCATTGATAGGGAAACAATGACCTTGCACCATTGGGTATATGATCAAGTAACCCAAGCCATACCTATTGACCATATTGTGCTACATGGAAGACATCTGTGAAATAGATATGTCATCAAGGGATACCCTCCTTTGCTTGCAATCTATAAAGACTTCAAAATAATAGAGAAGCCCCCTACTTTTGTACCATGCATTGCATGAAGTCCATGATTAAAAACCTTGGATATCCCTATTTTTGACACATTAAAAATCATATTATATTATTACTATTGTATTGTGTAAGAGGGGAAGGTATGATACCCTTGAACAACTAAATTTTAAATAATTGACTTTGTGTCTTAGCTAGAATCGCCATGGATTACGAGTTGATAACACCTACAAGGAACTACAAGAAAAGAAATTCCTTTGGAAGCAAACTCTACCATCAAAATTTAGCAATGAACTTGGATATAAGGATGTAGAATAAGCAATGGTAGTAATGGCTATTATGGTGGTTCTTGGTTGGGGAGTGCCTTGCTTGTTGATACAATTGTCATTGGCTTGGACTCCACAATGGTAATAAGGGGTCATTGCAATTATGCATTTCGTGTGGCACATGTCTTTTACTTGTAGATGATAATAGGCATTTGGACTATCATTATTTTCCATGTTTTTCTTGGTGCCACTTATCCTTTTAGAGTGGTTGGAAGTATTAGAAACATTGAAGGTGTTTTTTTATGGGTCTTAGGTAGCTAAAGCCATTGGTTTCCAACATAATAGCCTTGAGCTCATTGTAGGTTTTTGGAATCCAACATGACTTGTGCTCAATCTCGTGTATGTCCTCCAATAAAGTGGTGTTTTAGTCATTATTATGGATGCCTTGAGAAGATTCTTGTTGAAAGATAGGCTTGGTATTTTCATTTTTCTTGTTGTGCTTTGATCGGGCTAGTGAGGAAGTTGCTGCTACCCTTGCTAGTGGATGTTCAAGTCAAAAGGGGTGTCTTTTCTTCATTTGTTAAATTATAGGTTTGGTCCCTTTGTACTAAAAGTGATGATAAGTTCTCCATGTTATGTAGGTTCAACTAGATTGTTGATTATTTGATGTAGTGTACTCAATTTACATGCCAATATCATTTTAAAGACTTTCCAAGCACATGCATAGTTCTAATTTCAATGTTTAACATAGTCTTACACTTCATAGTAGACAATACAAATTGCCCCCATATGCACTAACTCATTACATTGATTAGCATGGATTCTAGATGTTTGATTTCCATCCAAGTTTCATATATGAGAATGTTAAAGTTGGCATATTTATCAATGATATCATCGATACTATGCTCTCTATTTTCAATAAGTCTAACCCTTAAGTAGGAAATACAAATTGTTCATCATCTTTTGGGTTGATCTTTATGATATTAATACACTTAATAACAATATCTAACACTACCATTGGAGGTTTATTCTTGGGGTGCTCTAAAGCATACTTATCGATATGGATTCTATTGAAGTAGCCTATTTTCATTCTACTAATGGAGAAAATAAACAAGGTTCAAGGACTCTAGCTTCATTTTCTATTTATGGCATTGAGTGGAATAAAGTGATACAAGGCTACCTTTGTTGAGATCCCTTTACTTTACATGGTTGAGATGACCTCCCTTGTGAATGACCATGAATGTAGAAAGGAAAATTTCAAACACTTCATTAATAAAGTGTGTTTCTTGGTCACTTACTATTTGAACAAGGTAGCCAATTTGAGAGATGACCTAGACCTACAATAATTTGCTATGGTTTTAGCATCATTCTTTTGATTAGCCCTCATCTTAGTCCATTTGATCAAATACTAAGTAGCAAACAACTATGATGTATCAAACTTGTGAATATTGAGCTATGGGGCTAATGGGTCTAATGAATTAAATTCTCCACTTCTCCAAATATTGATGGGATATCAATAGTGTTAACTCAATTGGATCTTTTTGAGTGGATGCTTTGCCACATTAGCACTTATTATTGTGCTTTAAATGCAAGCTGCATCTTTCAACAATCTACACCACTGCAATTGGCTTAAATAAATTTCCTCGTGGTTGTCTCACCATTGGAATGGCCACCTATTATCCCTCAATGTGCTCCTTGCAACATATCACATGTCATGCTCATACATGCACTTCCTTAAGAGACCATCCTTTCCTGATCTACACAATCAACTTGCAATCATCTTGGTAGGGTTGAATCTTGATCAAGAGATGTGTTATTCCAAGCTTCTCTATTGGGAACTCTAGAAGTCTATTTCTAGAATATAACTATATAATGAGCCTACTAAGGAGTAATATTTGTTCTAAATATGTATTCCTCTTGTATCAAGAAGGTTGTCTATCATGCCTAATGGGGTTTTCCCATTTGTAAGACTTGAGACATGATCGATCATATAATGTTGTTTCCTTTTGAGCATGTCTAAAGAGAAGTCAAATTCAAGTGCCAAGAGTAGTCATTGAGCAATGCATCCTATTGTGCATGGCTTATGTATGAAATAACACTCTCAAACACTTGACTAGCCACCACTGGTTTATATTGATAACTCAAATTGTGAACTTTGATGAGTTCCACTCACAGTATTTTGAGGCCTCCTTCAAGGGTTTGAGGTTGGCTAGAGCATTGTATTTAAACCTTCCTCTCAAAAATTGTAGGACTCCACCAATTCATATTGGTTACAAGATGTCTCATAGGGCACACCTTTAGATATATATTTGTAAGGGATTCATCACATAGATTGGAATAGAGGGTATGGCCTCTACTTCAACTTAGTTTTCTTCTTTGAATCTCATCCTTTCACTAACTTCCTTGTATTTATCCTCATCTTGAATGGTAGGTCCCAAGTTGCAAGCATATGCATTCCATCCAGTATCACTATATTAACAATGCTTACATCTGCACTTGTACATATGATTCACTTTTTGGTTTCATATCTTCAAGTGAGAAGTGGTAGGGTCACATTCATTTTAGCTCCTTCAAAGTATTCACTCTTAGGACCCCTAAAGGTCTTGCCCGATGTTAAACTAGGGACATGCATGATTAGAATGGGCTCTTGGAGGTTGACTTTCATTGCTACTCACTAGGGCCGTTCTAGCCATGCCTTAAAGGTCCTCCATAGGGATCTATTTTCTTTGAGCTACATTCCTATGGGCATTGAAACATTTGTGGAATTCAGCAAGGTTATGATTAACAAATCTATCAATTTGACTTAATTAGCCATGATTCTCTAGTTTAGATGGCTTTGCCCTTATTAGGCCTTTGTTGCTAACTTTTTTTCGGCAAGAGGGTCAGATGTAGGTCTCCTAAAGGTTTGTGGACCTAATGGGGTCAATAGGGGTGCATGTTCAATGTTCTTAGAGCACTTTGATTTGTCATTACCTCTTCAATTATAGAGTTGGGTGTCCTTGACCCAATGTTTTACCTTGTTAGTTTTGTCCAAATGATGCTTTAGGTGAGGATATTCACCTACTTTTGTGCTCTCAAGTTTACCAATTTTATATGTTGATGTAGCACTCTCTGCTCTAAATATTAGCTTGTGTAAGGATAATGTTGTCATGCTTTCACACTTCAAGATGACCTTGGTTGCTTGTCTCTATTTTTTTTAAAGATTTCTTCTTCCTAGCATTGAATTAATCAATGAGGATCCAAGGAGGCTTATTCTTGTCTTCTTTGTGCTATCATCATGACATTATGAGATAGAGCCAAAATCCTTGTCTAAGCTCTCAACACAAGTAGATTCAAAGGCATAGATTGTATGATAGCCTCACTCGTGGAAACTTTCCTTTTGAAGAAATCAACATACATATGTGTGACACCCATTTAGGGCATTGCTGATTTGCCTTGTTGTATTTTGTTGGGTCTAACTTCTCAACATATCTAGATGTCACATGCCCAGGTTGACCCCCAATGTTAGAAATATATCTCATATCTTAGTTTGATCATGCTTTGTTGAATATCTCTTTTTAAGACCATTACTAGAGTAGGCATGTAGTCCACCAACACTATACTTCCTTCTTCATCATAGCTTAAGCAAGGATTCATGTACATGTCCTCTTCCAATGGTTCCTCTCCATATTGGTGTTAGACATGCTCAATGCCCCACCCTTGTAAGTTTCCACCACCAATGATCCATGGTGCTCTAAGTTGTAAGACCCTCATTATGAGGAGATGCCATGTGTGAGCCCAGACATTGGTAGGGTCTTGACTCATATGTCAAATGAGGTCTATGAGACTAGATGGCAAAAAGGGTGACCTTTGTGGATCTAACCTTTGAATTAGATAGAGTAGTTGTGCTAATAGCAACTCAAGGCACAATTTATCAAGTTGTAGGGTCCCTACAATAAAGGAAATATTCCCTAGAATATTCCATGGTCGACTAGGGAAGGTTCATAATATTGTTTTATAGGCTGACTAGACTACCTTCCCATGGCTATAAAAGGAAGACCCCACCCCTCCAAAGCCATAGTCAAAGTTCTTCCAGTTAGTCTTAAGTCTTCACCTATCATGTCTATCTAGATTGTCATTTGAGCTTCATGGTAGAAGCACACGGGTAGACATAACCATCTTTGTATCATTCATTTGAATTTAAATTAGTTTATGTTCTTCTCATATTTACTATGAATTCTCTACTTCTTGCTCAATTTTTGTTCATTGCACCATGTACTTATTGCAATTGGCTAGGAATGTTGCTTGGTGGTGTGTCTAATGATCAAGTTAGGTGGAGTTGGGATTCATGAAGGGTTGATGCCTACCATAGCTGTTGTAGTAGGTCTCCAATCATTGCACATGTATTAGGCTAGAGGGGCTTCTCTTCCAAAATGGAGGTCCTACATTAGCTAGATATTGATTATTTAATGGTTTGGGTGGTAGAGTCTCCTTGGGCTTAAAAGATGGATGCATCATGCCATCATCCACAATTACCATAGAATCTATTCTTAGGCTTCGAACATTTTGATGGAAAATGATTACTACCACAATGGACACACTCAACATTTGGTCTATGGAGCCTAGGTTTGAGACTCTCAAATATTCACATCAATCATTTCTTAAGGTCTCCTACTTCTTGGGTTAAATCAAACTCCCTTTCCTTACCCTTATGAGTTTTGAGTTTGATAACGATGAAGGTTGGGCTTTATTCCTCTTCCCTCCCTCCCTCCCTCCCTCCCTCCCTCTCTCACAACATACATTTGCTAAGAAATACTCTTGCATTTATATACATACAAAAGCTAGCTATGGCCACTAATTATTATGGCCTCCTCAAACACTTGATTCAATTTTGACTTGTCTAAGGTTGAGCTCCTAGTTAGGGCTTAGTACAATTCTTTGTCCTTGATGTTAGATATGAAGATGTTTTTATAGCATTTGAGTTGGCCTCTTTGCAGCTTGGGATTGTCTTATTAAGCCCTCAAACACTTTTTGTGTAGTCCTTAATGGCCTCGTTCTTCTTTTACCTTTACATTCATTAGCTTAACTATGACATTGAGAATCTTTTTATGAACATGTCTTTAATAATTAAGGAGTTAGCCTTCTTTTGTTGTATCTACACTCATAAACCAAGTCCATCCTTTCCTGCATTAACACAACTCAAAAGATTGTGCTTTATTCTCACTAGTTGTGAGCTATTGCCTCACAAACCTCTTGAAACTACTCGAAACACTACAAGGATCATCACCCACTCATTCTAGCCCACCCAATAAGTTAGTTACTAGCAGTGTACTACTTTGCATGGTTTAAGAGTTGTCTAGAAATTTTCATAGAAGTATGGCATTGAGTATTCTAAGGTTTGTGTAGCTCTAGCACTACTTATCATCTAGTAGATTTTGCGCCAACCACTATATGTTCTATTGACCTTCACCTAGTATCCTATTTTGGATGAGTCTTTTTTTGGTTTGACAAAGAATGTATTGTTTCCCTTATGGCTAGATAGGGATTTTTGGTTAAAGGTCCTATAATGTGAATGGTCTCTTATAGTTATTCTTTCAAATCACTTGCAGGTCAACTTTTAGGTCAAGGTATAAGGGAAGGTCTTGGGTCCTTGGTATTTCAGTTTCTAGGTCACTTCTCTACTCAAGTATAGATAGCTCTTTCAAGGCATGATTCTTTTTCATAGTATCAAAGTAAGTCTTAGGGCCTTCTCTAGCTTTGCTTCTAATCAATTCCTTGGCTACTTACTCTATAATTTTAAAACGGGTGCTAAATATGTCTCACTATATTTCACAGTATGTCAAGGTACTCAAGGATTTTTTGCTAGATCATTGAAGATTCTCTCGTAAGCTACAATTCTTCATTAGATTGTTAGCCCTAGCCTTGGAGATTGTTGGCTTGTCTAAGTCTCAACAAGTCATATATTGTGCAATGTAAAGGTCATCTAGATGGTATTTCTATGCCCTTAAGGCCTTTTATACCTTGATATTGCAAGGGTACTCATTTTGAGCATTTGTGGTCACCTTTAAGTGTGCAGGTGGCATTGGCTCTAACTCGGCATGCTAGGGGTCTTCTAGAATGTTATGGCAAATTTAAGGGTTTTACTTCAAAGGGGTCCATAGGGTGGAAAAAAAATCCACGAGATATTCACCAATGCAATACTTTGATGGTATACCTAGGGGTACTTGATAGGCTCTATCCAACCTCACATTTGGGTCTACACAAACTCTTGCTGGAGTAGCTTGTTGGTAGCACACACCAACAAGACCTAGGAGTGATTGATAGGGTGTAGATTGGTGCGAGCTACACTCAAGGATGTCCTCAATGTATTCCCATGACCAATACATTGAGAGGTATTACTATCAAAAGATGAAGGATTTTTGAGTCACAGGGCTGATGCAAGCCTAGTTTGAGTGTAAATACAGTCAATGACTTCATTATAAACAATAGAAAGGATGCTCGATGGTTGTATTTGTTGGACACGATTGAATATCAAGGCATGTGCTTTGTGTGCTTGATGAATTCAATGGGAACATCTCTAAGGTCATACTTACTGAAAATGGATATTCTTTTGAGGCAAGCAACTAGTGAAAGTCTAGCTTATGCAAGTTGGTCTAAGCTATGGGTCGTAAGACTCCACACTTGAGTGGTTTTTTTGCTTGCAAAAGGTCAAGAGAATTATATAATCATCCATTGAGTTATTCATAAGGGGAATACATTGAGAGTCAATGTGGTAAGGGTTTTGTGGCTTCTTAAAGAAAAATTAGTGGTGCACACTTAGCTTATTTAGTGTTAGTTCCTTAATATGATCTCTGTCAATCAAATGATGCATGATTGACTTCCTTCTCAAGGAGAACCTACCCTATCCAATCTTAAGGTATTAAACAAATGGAATGTCTCCAGAGGTCTTAGTTCAAAGATTGGATGCCCTTGGGATGCATATAAGTGATGTAGACAATGACAATAAGGTGCTAGCCTACTTTCTAATGGTAGGCACTATCATGTTTTGCTCAAGCTATGCTCAGATGATGGGTGCAAGGCTTAGGAAAACAAGCCTCAAGATCTTGTACACTCCAATATTGGATAAATGAAACTTTGATTGGGACTTTGAGGCCTTGGGCTCATATTATTCTCTTCTTGGCAAGTCTTAGGAGCCTTATAATGATAGTGGTCCAAGAATGGAAAGGTGCTATGAATCTAAATAAGCACAAAATCCTTGATTTCAAGTCCTCAGTATATTAACATGGGCAATACCTCAAGGGTTGTTATTAAGAGTAGATGGAGTTTCTTTATTTTCAAATAAGGTCAACTAGGCCATGCCCCAATTAAGCAAGATACTTATAGCGATGGATGTTTATGTTCCACTTGAGGCAGGCCTTCAAAAAATTGTATCTCCAAAAGTTGTATCCAGTTGAGGTATTAATACCTCGAGGGGTACTCTTGATGTGTTAGGAACTTACGGAAAGAGTTGGTTAAAGTGTGGGTGCTTTTGTACTTAGCCAAGGTAGGCAAGTTGTATAGGCAACCCTAGGTCAAATAGCAAGGTCCAAGGAGTGCAAAATCTAAGGCTCTTGGGCAAGGTGACTACTGTGTCATGTAAGAGTATCTCTAGATCTAGGACCCAAAATGGATGCAAGGGCTAATCACAATGGACTCTCAAGGTATTCTCTTGTGGAAATTCTTGAGGGGAACTCCACAAAGAAAGTGAGGCCTCTTTTGCTAGATGCAATGGAAATATATATTCCTTGGTGGAATCCCAACATGATGAGAGGTTAAGCTAGAGTTATGGATGTAAGTTTTTGAAATTATATTCATGTATGCACAAAAAATCACAAGTCATGTTAATTTATAGGCAAGTCCATCCATTGTGTAAAAGTATGTGCCACAAACCTATAAGCCAAGGTTATGTAGAGAAGAGAGGTGTTGAGAATCTGCCAATCACACCCTATGTATGCCCCTTTGTATGGAACAACTAGGCTAGGAAGATGCAATTCATTCTAGGAAGAGAGACAGATCCCATAGGCACAGTGATGAAATGTGCTACCAAGCAATCCTATATAATGATGTACTTGACTATCACTTTCATATGATAATAATGCAATAGTACTTGTCTCTTTCTGTCAAGTCCCTGTGTCATTGTCAGTCCTACACAAGATTGTGTTTATGAGTTCAAGTCTCAATCTTGAAACCTAATTCACTTGTGTAACAGTTGTCTTCTTTGTCAATGTCAACATGAGTAGTATATTCATCTTCCATCCTCCATAGCTTCCGCCTCTGCCATGCTCTAGATCCCACATTTCTCACATGGTATCAGAGCCCAGTCGGGCATGGCATAACTCCCTTATCTGCTCTCTCAGTCCCTCTTAACCTCAGGTCAGCTCAAGTCCAGCTCATGGTTCCATTTCTTACCTCTATCCTCACTGAAGCTTCCATGGCAGCCATAGCCAGCAGCACCCTGTCAACTTGAAGCTCCTGGATCTCTCTCCATAGGTCATATCTGAACCTGCTCTCTTCTAGACATTTGTTCCTTGACTCCCAAGGCTTCTTTCTATCACTTAAGAGCTTGACATTGGCCACTCCATAGCTCAGCATTGCTTAAACTGTCAATCTCTGCTCTGTGTCTGCCATAGCCAGATAGGACACACAGCACTTGGAGCTTCTATATCTTACTCTACAGGCCATCTTAGCCCACGATTCCTTCTGGAAAAACATTCCTCTACTCGTGGCAAAGCTCCCTGATACATCACAGTCCAACATTGGTCATCATCGAGCCCAGCATTGCGGGAATCGCGGAAATCTGTACAAACTACGCCTGTTCACGGAATTCATCTCTGCGCGTGCTGTACGGGCCGCGATCTGGATGAGGAGATTAGGGCTTTGGTAGAGCATCTCATAAGCTACATTTCCATAAAAAAAGTTTTGAAAATGGTCCATCATAGCTCCTGCAATGTTAGAAAAACCAGGCCCCTGTCTCAGAAACCCTAAAATCCACCATAGCCAAAATCCTTCAAACTCAAAAATTCTTCATTTTCTCTCTCCTGACACTCAACCCAAGCCTCTGCCACTTTGATTCACTGATTTGATTAGTCTCCAACAACATTTGTCCATCAAATCAAGGAGGGGAGATCTCTGAAGCACTTAAAGACCCATTGAAGATTTGAAGACCTCTCATAGACTTGAGCTCCAAAGCTTCAACTTCACTTCAAGTTCCAAGTTTCTCAAGTTAACCAAAGTCAGTGCCACACATCAAGGAGGGGACTCAAACAACGGGTTCATCAAGCAAAGGATCGGCATCAAGAATCACCATCTTCATCTCTAGTATCCCTTGATACTTAAGAGTGTTGATTTAACACTATCTTCACTTGTGTTTTTTGACACATTGAAGATCAATTTGGTTGCCACTTACTCACAGATTTAAAGCAGATTCTTGATCATATCTATGAAAAGTAACATGACTTATCTACACTACATAGAAGATCATACTACAGTGCAATCAATAATTCCATCTAAAGTTTTTGAAGACACTCCAGTTACCTTGGCCATCATGAAGAATGAGATGTCTTTGCTTGAGGGGGACAAAGACATGGACATGAAGACTAAAGTTGCAAGCAAAGTCAAAGAAGAACCAGACCAAGAAGACCATAAGATCAAAGAGCAAAGGAAGAAGGACAATAAGAAGATTAGCCATGAAGACCAAAAGACCACATCATTCAAAGCTAAAGAACCAAAGATGAAAGACAAGAAGATTTTTCATGCTGACAAAGAGAAATCATATGCTGAAAAAGACCACAAGGGCCTGTCGGTCCTTGTCTCTCATTTTCTGTTTTAAAAGCATTGTACCTGCCTTAATGTTCCTTTCATAAGCTTTGTAAACTCCTCATGTAGCCTTGTACTACAGCCTTTGTACACTTTGTGAGACCCCTGTTACAGCCTCTGGATGTCCACCATGTTTATGGTACCCACACTTAGCCTTTTCTGCGACAGCCTCTGGTGTTTTGCCATGTTTGTGGTATGCCCACACTTTGCAGGTGCTGCTCTCACTAAAGCCTCTACACACTTTGTACTTTTAGGTTGTGATTGAGGAGGGGTGTTGAGAATCTGCCAATCACACCCTATGTATGCCCCTTTGTATGGAACAACTAGGCTAGGAAGATGCAGTTCATTCTAGGAAGAGAGACAGATCCCATAGGCACAGTGATGAAATGTGCTACCAAGCAATCCTATATAATGATGTACTTGACTATCACTTTCATATGATAATAATGCAATAGTACTTGTCTCTTTCTGTCAAGTCCCTGTGTCATTGTCAGTCCTACACAAGATTGTGTTTATGAGTTCAAGTCTCAATCTTGAAACCTAATTCACTTGTGTAACAGTTGTCTTCTTTGTCAATGTCAACATGAGTAGTATATTCATCTTCCATCCTCCATAGCTTCCGCCTCTGCCATGCTCTAGATCCCGCATTTCTCACAAGAGGATGATTGGACTTGAGAGAGGCCAAGGGTTGAGGCTACCCACCCAAAAAACTCTATGTACATAATTTTGAAAATAAATAGAATCTCTCATTCTTGTGTATGCAATCATTGTGCTCTTGCTTCTACCTTATTCCCTCTTACTTCCACAATAGCCAAAGCTTGAGAGAGAGAGAGAGAGAGAGAGAGAGAGAGAGAGAGAGAGAGAGAGAGAGAGAGAGAGAGAGAGAGAGAGAGAGAGAGAGAGAGAGAGTCTATGTGTGCATGTGTGTGTGTGTGTGTGCACATGCAAGGGACTAAGAAGAGAAGGATAAGCCTCAGCTCATTATTCTTCCTCTTCTTCTTCTTCTACCATACCCACGTTATGAGGCTCGAGGTAGCCATTTGCTTCCATCTTGAAAAATAAAGCAAAATTTAGATAAAGAGAGTGAGGGGCCATTAAGACAAAGCTTATTCTCTTCTTTTACTTCTCTACTATTCTTGGCAGCATTGGATGTGAGCACCAATCAGATTGAATCACTAGCTTGAAAGCTTGAGGTAGCATAACTTAAATCATGAGATCATCAAGCTTTTTTTCAGTGAATTGTGAGCCCATTAGACAATGATGTTTCCAAGGCTAGGGTTTTGGGTGGCTCCAAGGTAAATGTGCATTGACCCTCAAGATATTGGCTCTATCAATTCTTCAAGAGGTACTTCAAGAAAAATATGGCCTCTTATGTTAGGAATGGTCGATAGTTTGGTTGTATGCTACACTCCTAAGAGAGTGAATCTGAGAAGAAGCAGTGTAAACTTTATAGATATACCATTAGGGGGAGAAGGGGAAAGTTAATGGTCTTGGGTGTGTGCCATCACCTTAGGGGATTCATGCTATGAAGGGTCTCTCTTTAGGCAAGGTCAAGCATAATATGCTCTTGCCCAAGCAAGGTTTTATCTCAAGGTATAGCAAGGCATTTTGCATTGAGAAAACTTAAAGTAATGTCATTAATCTTTGAGCTACCTGCCTAGGATTGAAGTAGTTCATTGATGAGACCCATTCACTTGGGCTATTCAAAGGAAGACATACATTGCTTCTGCGATCATGATGGGGCCATTGGGTAGTCCCTCATTATAGCCTTAGTTTGATGCCTTGGTTTCTTTGGTGTGAGACCTTTTTGGTAAAAAGAGGGTGGAGCATCACTCTCTCTCCTCCTAGAGTCTTCTTTAGCTTGGGGGGGGGTGTTAAGTCACCATAATTAAAACATGCATGAACATAAAAGTATCATGCATTAATGCTTAACTTTACTCCTAATAAAATGTCTTTAAAAGATGTGAAAGAGGCTTTATTTTTGTCAGTAGGACAAATGTGTGAAGATCCACTATAAGAGGACATGTTGTGCGCATACACTTTTCATCCCTCATTCTTGCTTTTTAGCCATCAACACTCTCTTCACTTCCTAGCTTGCCCACACCTTGGAGATTGCAATGTCTTCATCTAGAGGTCATTGTAAAACCTTGGTGAATGTCTGCCTTGCTATTGTAGTTATCACCCCACCTATTGTCATTATCACTAGCTACAAGAAATCACTACCCAACTTGATCTATTTTCACCCAAATTGTCATGCCATCCAGCCTATTGTGTTGCCTAGTTGATCACTACTTCCTAGAGACTTTCGCTAGCTAATACACCACATTGCAAGTAGTCTTGATGGACTACTGCTACCATGTTTTGGATCTAGCCCAAGTGTGATATGCTCTCAAAGTTGTTTACTACAACTTAAACACCATTGTTAGTTACCTTTACCTTGGTCCTTAAGATATAAAGGTTTGAGGCCCTTATTGTATCATTTACACTCCTACATTCATTCATCTTCTTTGAGTATTCATCAAACTATGTTGATCCTACTGTCATATTTGTTGTGTTTCTCTATGTTTGCCTTTGCATTTCTTTATGCCATTCCCCATGCATCTAGTTTTATAAGACTTCGTTTGGTCTCTATATGGGTAGGGATTGATAGAGCAAGAAGCAACATTTGTGCATTCTCTATTACTTTGCATCCTTTACCTTCAAAACTTTATGCTTATGATAGTTGAATGGAACACATTGAGTAGCGCACACCTTTCATCCCATCACTTTTTATTAACTTGATGTATCCACTTTGCATGCTTTGCACAATATGATGAGCATGCCTAGCTGTAACTATGTATTCACCAAGCTTCGTTCATAGAAAACCTTAGAGGGAGTTAATACAAAAAGATGTAAATTTTCTAACATTACAAATTTATATTGATGTTGTTGCATGTTTTATAACTGATGCCTTAGACACAATAATTTTTTTAAAATGTTTCTATTCACTTGTCACTAAACCTTGATTGCATGAACATCTGATTGTGGATTTGTTGTTGGTGTGTTTTCATAGTTTATTGCCTTTTATATGCCTTCTTAAATAGGTTCACCCCATCTCCTAGTAATAAAGGCCCCTCCAAAAAAGATGCAATTTGTATTATAATGGTCCACAAAGGTTGTGTAAGACCTTCTCAATAGCTCAACACCCTTGTTGGTTTGATATTTAACACTCAATGATGATAGCAATATGGTGGATGTGCTTAGAGAGATGGTGTTGCATATGAATTGAACTTCTTGGTTCGGATTGATCTTTAGGCCCTTTCCTTGAGCCACGTTGAACTCTATAGCCTGCTACCACCTCATGCTATTGCTAACTTAGCTCACATAGATCTCTGTATAGCTCGAGCTTGAGTATTAAGCTATTACTAGGTAAGATGTGCTAGTTACAACATAGAGGCAATGGAGGATGTAATGAGCATTGTAATTCTTTCTTAGGCACCTTTTTTGGAGCAGCACTAGACACTTGCATGTGCTACAATTTGATGCTACCGATAATTTAGCTCACTCGGATCTTTGATGCGTGGAATCAAGTGCTCTAATGATGGGACTGCTCTTTCCCCTTGTTTTTCCGTGTAGCATTCAATATCATGAGCTTTTGCTCAGAAGGCAACACATACCTAGGTAGGTACGATTGGGGGTAGCATTGGTTGGAGTGTCAACCCCCACCCTAGGCTCCTTGTTAGCACGAGGTGTTGGCTTGAGATGCCAACCCCCACTTGGGGCTAGCAATCCCTTGCACCCAATTGCACTTGACTAGGTGTGCAATCCCTCTCTCTCGGGGAGGCTAATGATGTAATTCTCAAATGAAAGATTGTATAGGGGATTTGTCTCAAACTTTGTGTGATGGGCGTGCCCAAAGCTAGTGAGGTGGTGTACTAGTTGAGGTGGAAGGAAAAACCCTAGTGCACTATTTATTGTAACGAGATGTGGAAGGGGGGCAGAGGGGGGAATATAAAACCCACTTAAAGATGTAAAGCTATTTCTCTACTTGAGAGAGAAAGAGGGTATAATAGCTTATCAGGAGTCACTCTCCACCATCTCCCATCTTCTTTCTCTGCCAGGGCTCGTCTCGACGCATCTGCGGGTCCAGATCTTCATCTGCGGCGAAGGTATGCAGCACGTTGTTCCTTTCATTGTTGCTTTACAGGAACATCACATCGCTGCCTGTCATGGACTGTGCGTTTTTTAGGGTTGGGGCATTTGCCAGTCTGTGATGCGTTTCCATCCTGATGAGGCTCAAGGTTTCTGGTTTTGCATATTGTAATGCGTGCTCTAAGGCATGGCTGTTTGGGTATCATCACAATTGCGCACTTGCTCTGACTGCGTGTTCAATTGCTCAGACATCTCTTGCTGCTCGCATCTTCACTTGTTGCGAGGCTGAGTCTGTTTTCCTCCCTTCTGGGAGCCCTTGTCCTTCCTCTTGTTTGGTTTGGTAATGTCCAAGACATCCTTCTGTTATGTGACTGCTGCTAATTATGTGCAGATGGACAGAGAGAAGCTGATGAAGATGGCTAGTGCTGTGCGCACAGGTGGCAAAGGCACTGTACGAAGGTCTGATTCCTTTATTTTGTGCTCATTTTTAAGAAAGGGTCTCAGGACCATGGTACGATGAACAGCTCTGCTAAATTGTGACTTGCCCACTTGTCGTTCCATTCTGTGAACACGAACCAGTCCCCCATTACATCCGAGTGTTTTGTGAATAATCCTCTACAAGCAGCAGTATTCTTCTGCACAAAGGGGAGGTGTGTTCAATTTAAACGGGTAAGGCAGGCCACAGGAGAAGTGGAGGAGAAGTCCTTAGAGGTACTCAAATTGGCTGTACAGAACAATGTCCTGTGGCTGCATCCTTGTCTGACTAGGGGGGAGATGATTTTCACTTGCATTCGCAGGGCTCTTATTTTTCGTGCTTCTCATCTCGAAGATAGTTTAAGTCCAAATTTATAGGCACTATCCTGATTTTTTGTTGAGATTAGGGAGTGATGTCATTATTCAGCGACTTTCTTGTCAAGATTGCGAGTGTGATTGTGCCACCTTAATGTTATGCATCACTGAGTTAAATTGCCTGTCATCCTTGGACCTACAAAATGGCTTATTTGATTTTATTAATCAATTTAAATGCTTGCATTAAATTCAAAGTGAAGTTTTTTCTGGTTTATTGTCTCTCTCTCTCTCTCTCTCTCTCTCTCTCTCGGGTATTTGGAAGGATGTTAGAAAATTTGATAATCTAGGCTTATGCTCTCGCTGAAGTTTGGAGGCTTTGTCTGCTTGGGTGAATAGCCATTCTATTTTAGATCTGTAACCCTTTTGTGGCTGGTTGAATACATCTTTACCTGTTTCACCTTTGCACTAGCTGTGTAAATGTAGAGTTTGTCTGGTGTCTTTTCTGAAATAAAGTTTGACATCATCTTTATTTCAGGAAGAAGAAAGCTGTTCATAAGACTGCTACTAACGATGATAAAAGACTTCAAACTACTTTGAAGAGACTTGGTGTCAATACAATTCCATCTATTGAGGAAGTAAATATTTTTAAGGATGATTCAGTGATACATTTCCTGAATCCGAAAGGTCAGCGCTAGACTAAGATGACAGTGCATACGTGCATGCTCCCTTTTCCCCCTTCTTTTCCCTTCCCCCAATTAAAGAAACACATGCTTTCAATTGAATCCAGCATATGTTTTAAACTTTCGAAGAGACTTCCAAAACAGCACAAGTCTTTTTCATTATAGATCAAAGCTGTATGTGTCAGCCCAAAATTGGGCTGCTGGGTGGCCTAGCTGACTTTTTTTTTCCCTTTTGTCTAGTTCAAGCGTCTATAGCTGCTAACACATGGATTATCAGCGGATCCTCTCAAACACATAGTATGTTTGCTGCTACTCATTACCTTGTCCCATTTCATGTTTACCTTTCTCTGTTCATTTGTAGCATATTGAATTGTAAATTTTACTGCTTTCAGAGCTGCAAGACATTCTGCCCAGCATAATCAACCAGCTTGGTAAGAGGCTTTGGTCCTATTCACTGTGTTTGACCTGTGTGCCTATATCTCATAGCTGCTCTCCACCATCTCAGAATTGTATCATTTGCTTAGCATTCATGCAAGGTCTACTGTAATGCAGGTCCAGATAACCTTGCCAATCTTAAGAAGATAGCTCAACAGTACCAAAAACATGCTACACAGGCCGCAGATGATGATGAAGATGTACCAGAGCTTGTAGAAGGAGAAAACTTTGAAAAAGCAGCTGAAGAGTAATTTCTCTTGCAGCAGCAGGAGGCACTTGCACCTCTGTCAATCCGTATAGCTTAGTGGTCTTGGTTCCTAAAACTTGGTCAAGCTTTTTGCAGAGCACTGTGGGTCTCCATCCTCCATGTGGGGAACTTTCTACAACTTATGGTAGCTTCTATTAGCAAAGCCATCTTTTTTCTGTGGTTGAGTATTGATCCCTGTTCTTGCATTTGACCGAGTGGTTTTCTATGGCAATCAAAATTTTTGGTTTCTAGAACCTCCCACCACCAATCTGGGACAATGTAATTTGCAATGTATTGTTGTAAGCATGCAGAAAAAGTTGGTAAAAACTTTAGCTTTCAATGTGAGTTTTGACTTTTAATGGCGTGAGTCTTTCTTGGGCATTATTTCTTGCATTTGGAGTGGTACTCTTTTAAATTTGGCAGCTGCTATGCTGTTGCTGAGAATTTTCCATCTCAATATGGAAGGAGCTTGTGCACAGATGCATAAAATTTGCCATTATCTGATTAAAAAGTGACTTGTGTGCATTGGCTCACATTATGATAACAAAATTTTACAATTGTAGTATCTGCCTTATTTGCCATATCCAGGCAGGTTTTGTCAAAGGTTTCTCCGTTTTGGTTCAGCAGGATTGCAAGAGGAGAAAGAATTTAACATTGTGTAGAAATTTCACAGGCACAGCTTTAACACGTGATTCAAAGCTCAAAGTCAATGAAAGAACCTTTTAAAGGGGTATTTCAAGGAGTGGTGGAGCTTCAGCATTTATCATGATTCAGAGCTGAAAGTTTAAAGCACTCGCCTGTTTTGTGCAAGGAGATACTGCTGTGTCGAGGCAAAGGATCGTTTGTATATAGTTATACCTCACATTTCATGCCTACCTTGATACCTGAACCGTGCACCAGAAATTCTTGGTGTTATTGAAGAATCAATACTCACCTGTATTTACCACCAACTTGAGACCAATTTGGTGTTGATAACTGAGTAATCATGCATTCAAGGGAATCTACAATCTAGTACCCATAAAATGCTTCAAGGAATGGAAAGTCTTATACTCATTTGTTGTGACAATTTACTCATGGTCAAAACCATATATTGCCGTTGAGTGATGAGTGATGACTTAATGTGTGCCTGAGAACCTACAGCCTAGTATTCTAGACAAGTCAAACAGCCCAAGGAATTATGTAATCGCTTGAGAGGATTGAGAAGTAGAGGAAAAAGTATAGCAGTCTTGGTTGATATGGGCTCTGGGTTACATGATAAAGGTAACTGAACTGAACTGTCGGTGGTATCTCTAAATGATATGGTGAGATTTGGAAAATGGGTGGGGAAATTCCTTATCTACGTTATATTTTGTCTTCCCATCGCTACTGCTATTGGAGGGCCCAAGTAACTGTTATATTTGCTTTAATATGCGAACTCAACTCTTTCGCGACCATTGTCTTATACATTTGTATGGTAGGTCTTCAATTGGCTGGTGACTTGCTTCTTTCAATGGGTGCACTTTTGATAAACCATGTAAAGAGATTGAGTTTCCTGATTAGCTTACGTAGCTTTTCAACTTCTGGTGAAACATCGTTTGGTTCTTGACTTGTTTGGCTCATGTGAAGGGTAATTTATGCAAGTCTTCATGTAGTTCACAAATGTTTTGGCTAAGGTCTTGCGTCTTTTTTCCCAGTTTTATTCATCAATTATGGATCATTGATTTGCTAATTTTACTTAACCTATGTCTTGCTTTGCTAATCTCTTGCTTAAACTATGTTTTGCATGCCTCATTTACTTCTGGAGCTATTGACATAGTTATTTGATGGATCATCTTTCATGGTAGCTATTTGTGGGGATGAATCATTGACAAATCTTAATTATAGACAATCCTTTAACATTACAAGCCCTTGAGCACCTTGGAGTACTTGGTGAAGATTGTCCCTCACCAAAAGCATCAATCCTACTTCCCCACCTAGAGCTTGAGCAAGTTAGACAACTTGTCAAGATGTTTGGGGTGGGCCACCCAACGTGTGCTTGAAATTCCACTTGATTTACCTACAATAGAGTAGGACAAAAAAGCTGGAATTACTCAGAAGTGAGTTTGTGCCCTCACAAGCTAAACTTGACATCCCTATCATGTTTAACATTGTCATCCAACCAACTTTGAGGAGGGTACTACCTATCTCTATTATCAACCACCTCACAACTACATCTATATTCACAATTGAGAGAATTAGATTAGATTGACAGAGAAGCCTTCACCCAATCTTGCAAACATAGCAAGGCTTGGAAAGCCAAATACACATTGAAGCAAAAGGAAGCATATAGAGAGCAACTAACATGGTGATGCAACATACAATACAAATGACCATGCATGGTTCAATTTCTATAGGACTTAACAAAGATATTGAGAGCGTGAATCTAGCATCCTATCTATACTCCAAATGCCATGGACCTCTATAAAATCTAGTGAAGCATGTGATTTTTAACTTTGTGATCTTCTTGAATATCAATACCTAGGAGTTAGAGAGGATATCCTTGTTCCAACCTTGAGATTTGGTGGCATCATTCAATCCTTTCACCAAAACCTTCACCGACTATTTAGATCCCTCCATCAACACCTATAACTACCTAAGGCTTATTATCAACCTACTCTACCAAAGGCTATCTCTATGTGAAGCTACTCTACCAAAGGCTATCTCTATGTGAAGATAGATTGCAACCATTCCTTTAAAAAAAAAAAAAAAAGTCAAAATTGATGGACACTCCATGGCTTTGCTCATTCTCTGCACAAGGTTCATATTTGCATATGGCCTAAAGTTGCTGAGATACAAGTAAGAGACGCTTTACATGTTGCTCACACCATTCCTCTTGCAGAATCTGCTTATAGTGTAGCTTTCAATTAAAGAATATTTGTTGATTGAGACATGCCTTGCTCCTAAAAATGACTAGCGAAAAAAAGCCAAGAAAAGAAAAGAGCACAAATGCTCCACCCTTAGTTTAGATACACTCATGACCATTGCACTTAGGAGTCCTCCAATTATAGATGCTTCATGGCTTCCATTGACCAACTCCATCTCTAACCCCTAGCCCCTGCCACCTCACATTTCAAGGCACACGAAGGGTAGGACATCTTAGGCTTGGGTTTGCTCAATATACTTGTCACCTTGGAATCCATTGCATTGCACCACTTGACATTGATTAAGTTCTCAAGTATGGGATGTACTTAGGAACTCCTAGCTTTCCTAGCTTTCCTAGCTTTAGATTGATCTCCTGATTGCACACCCACCACTCACTATAGTTCGTTTAAACCCAAGTTGGGAGCACACATTTCCTTATAGGAACAACTCAAAGGACAACCCTAACCTTGTCTGCAAGTACTATTTCTACCCATTACCTCTCCATCAACATTGCAACTCTTAAGTTTCTTGCATCCCTTATCTTGGGTGCATGCTCATGCATGCCACCTTCGACAAGGAATACCATGGAATAGGTGAAGCACCAAAAGAAAAATCATTAGAATGATCATACAAATAGGAGGATTACTCAACCTTATACCCCTTTGACCCACCTCTTCTTACATTCACATACTAGTATGGGTTTGGGTCTACATGGTTCTTACTCCCATAGCCTACACATTAATTGGAGTAACAAAGAACGGACTAGTAAAATAATAAGCAGACTTACGCTTATTGATTGGATATGCCATTGTACCCATGTTGTTGTGTTCCCTTTGGGATTAAGAGATTTGATCCTCTTTAGCTTCTAATTTTGATTGATATGTACCTTGCTTTGGGGTGTAGACATGGTCATTTGGATAGCATGCCAAAGAAATATGAGAGGTTTTGATACAAATCGTTATTTGGCTCCACTTCTTTTAATGGTTTTAATTCACTCCATCTCAATATCCATTAATATTCTCTTGAGAGATAGAACCCTTCTCTTCGAGGCATTCTCTCATTTTTCTAGGTGGAGATTCAAGGTACCACTCAAACCTTGCAATGAGAGGGGATTTTGAGAGACCAAATGATTAGGCTTTGAGGGGGACTACCTCAATGAAGATGCTTGATACATCTTGAAAGGTGTTCCTCTATGCTTATGAATACCAAGTTTTCTTGATAAATGCTTGTGTTAGTCAAAAGCATCTAGCTCTAATACCATATATAGAAATGGTAGGGTAAACACAGAGAAAATGAAGAAAGTATGAAAACACAATGAACAGATTTAAATAAATGCTCAATGAAGATGAATGAATATATAGGTGTGAATGATATGATGGAGACCTTGAAACTTTGTGTTTCAATGATTTGGGTAAAGGAGAGTTGAGAGTAGTGTTAGAGACATTGGGAATCTTAAAGAGTGCATCATACTCCTAATCAATCCAAAAACATAGCAACAACATTTCACCAAGGCTTTTGATAATATAGGTAGCAAGGAGGAATCAAAACAAAGTTCTTTGGGTAGCATGAAGCTTGAGTTGACTTTGGGGAGCAAAGTGTAAGGTATGTTGGTTGAGCAAATGTAGTAGCAAATGATGATGTCTCTAGTGGTAGGAATTCCCAATAGTCTCTAGGAGGTGGTGATTAGCTGGGCCACACAAAACAAGCTAGGAAGCAATAGATTAGGCTGGGTAGTGGCATTGTTTGGTTGTAGAGGATGCTACGCAGTTGGATGGTAACTACAATGGTAGGATGGATCTCCATTAGAGCTAGTAATGTCCTATAGATGATGGCAAAGTAATCTCTAAGGCATGGACCGGTTGGGGAGTGAAGAGGGTGCTGATGGCCAAAATGCAAAAATGAGAGATAAAAAGTAGATGCCCATAAAAATATTATTTTATATGGCATTTTGTCCTATTGAGGAAAAATTCTTCTTTTACAAAATGAATCTTTTGGGATTGTTTTTAAGGAATAAAACTAGGCATTAATGCATGCCAATTATTTGTTAATGTATGCCTTAATTTTGATGGCTTAACAAATGGATGACCACCATTCGCTACTAGAAATCAAGGAGATACCATGGTAAGTTTTTGATGCTCGTCCCACACTCACTAAAAGTGCTTTGCAATTTCCATTTGATTCTTTAAAATACTGCTTAGCAACATATAGACCATTGTGTTCCTTGCTTTCATATTGAATATGTTATATTTAATATTGTTATGTTTATCTTTTTATTCTTTCCTTATCATCAATAACCACATCTCCACCCAATACAAATTTTGCCAACAATTGGTATGAGCATAATGCTCTCAGCCCTGCTCCTCTCATAGCTCAACAATTTCTTAATCTTGGTCAAATAGAGAGAGAGAGAGAGAGAGAGAGAGAGAGAGAGAGAGAGAGAGAGAGAGAGAGAGAGAGAGAGAGAGAGAGAGAGAGAGAGAGAGAGAGAGAGAGAGAGAGAGAGAGAGAGAGAGAGAGAGAGAGAGAGAGAGAGAGAGAGAGAGAGAGAGAGAGAGAGAGAGAGAGAGAGAGAGATTATAATCCCCTAGAAAGGATAGCTACTAGGGGGTCAAGTGTGTGCTTGAAACATTGGTAAGAATGTAAGGCATGCAGCTTCCTCAACTAGCACAATTGTAATGTCATTCCAAGATAGCACAAAAGAATCATAAGAGGTATATGGTACTATAAAGGATCAAAGAAGAATTGCTGTGTTCTCTTCACTTCCCCTTCATCCCTCTCCCACTCTCAATTTGGATACTGTGACATTTTCCAAACTCTAAGATCACCTTACATTCTTCCATTACATTATAATGATGCGATGGTAGCAGCCATGATTGTCTAGTCCATCGTCATGCATTTGTATGAGTGATTACTCTTTGGGATGTACTTCATGCCTCGAGTCTATTATTGCACTCTATAAACACCCTTGCTAAAAATATGAGCATTTCTTTCTTTAATTTTCTTATTCAATGCGTATGGTATTTTCTACTTCTAGTATGGCTTACTATTGAACCCATGATGCCAGCATACCCCTACATCATGTGTATAATAAGGCTTTGTTGTTCCACAAAGCTGGTGCAACCTACTTGCGCTTGGTGACCACGACTGAAACTTGGACTCAATTACATATGGTGACATGTTGATCTTTCCCACACGTATAGGTTTGCATCATGCACACATGCTCTCAGGGTCCGTGCCAGAGGAGGACACCCATCTTGTGTTCTCATAGTGTTCCAAGTGTGAGTAGTGTCATTGGATTTTGTCCCTTGAGGGCGCTTCATTCCTCAGCAATGATGACTTTCAAGTGCAATAGTTCACTCTGGAGCCCCACAAATAGCACTTGTGCTTTTTTTGTAGACCTCAGGATGTGCACCCTAGTCCATCAATCAATCCTATGATGTTGCTAAAGCTAACAGGGTGACTATTTGCATTAGCTAAACCAGCCATGGTTTTACCCATTTTGCTTTGTGGTATTCCAACCCACACTTGGATGGTTGCCCGCAGGCATGAGTTCCATTTTTGAGGTTTGTTGGCTCATCAACAAAGGACCCATATGCCTTCCTTAGGCAATTCAAGGTGGCATATATAGTCAATTTTCTCACCCAAGTGGATCTAGCCCCTAAGTTGGTTGTATTCAAGTGATTGATGTGGAAAGAGGTAGTGGCTTGACTCACATAAAAAAAAACAATTGGGAAAAGTTTGACGATGCTCGACAACATTTTGTTCGCAATTCCATCCGGAAAGGACCAATGCCCAAAAGTTAGAGACGCTCGACAACATTTTGTTCGCAATTCCATCTGGAAAGGACCAATGCCCAAAAGTTAGAGATGCTATATAGGCTAAAACAAGGTATTGTTACAATCTAGATCTATACAACTTGGTTTAAGGTATTGAGAGGACATATGTCCAAAAACACCCACAACCCAATGGTGAAATATTGCTCTCTATACGTGCAAGGCTTGAATCTAGATAACCACAAAACTTTGGCTTCAAAAAACCTATTAGTTATTAATAACCTACAATATTCCTACCAACACATTA
Organism: Lygodium microphyllum; assembly: GCF_053477565.2. Taxonomy (NCBI): domain Eukaryota; kingdom Viridiplantae; phylum Streptophyta; class Polypodiopsida; order Schizaeales; family Lygodiaceae; genus Lygodium; species Lygodium microphyllum. The sequence goes on from NC_141160.1 coordinate 62,139,962, forward strand.
GCCACATTGAGATATTTCTAATTAAGAAAAAGTTAGAAAAATGGAGGAAATCAACTAAACCTGCTGACAAACCTTGTTGTTTGGAACCTAGTGGCTATGATATGGATTCAAACCTAGAGGAAGAGAGTAGAAATGAGGAGGAGGAATCTGAGGAAGAGGAATGTTGAAAGGACAAGGCTTGCAAATCCTCAGAGGGTGATCAAAAAGCTATCATCAGAACCCTTTGGTGTAGCAAGTGTAGTAATTCGTGTCACCTAGCTGTCAAGTGTAGTCTTAATTAGCAGTGGTGTGGCATTTGCCATATTGCTACCTACAATACAAAGTTTGCCAGCATAATGCTTGTAGTCATATGGGAAATGCTAGGACCTAGCAAGGCATGATAGGAGCACAACTGACCCATTGGAATAACCCTGGTCTATCTACTATCGCAGCTTACACACAACAAGACTATTCATTTCCCGACATGGGCCAAGGAAGGAATCAAGGAGACAAAGGAGGATATTACTGTCCCCCAAATAAATAATGTTTCTTTTGTATGCGGGAAGGCCACTGGAGATTAGAGTGCCTCAAAGCCTAATAGTATGATGCCCAAAAGTGGCAGAGTCAGTCACCATCTATCAATACAATGAAAATCAAAGAGTTGCATGAGTTGGAGGTCAATGTGGTCACTTGGTCAAATAAAAAGCTAAAAGGAATAGTGGAGATGCTAATACAAATTTCCTGGGCCAAATATGAGAAAGTATACCACTATGTGTTGTGTGGATGGTAAAGGAATTAGCAGTGTTGAGAGATCCGTGATGACCACTTTATGTAACAGATTCAAGACCCACATGTGTAGAAGGAACCATAAGACCATGTTGCAGCAAATTTCGCATCCAAAATCAACATCTTCTAGGCTAGAAGCGACCCTCGGAGTAGCGATCGTGATGTAGTGTCTACTACCTACCTGTTATTGTAGAAGGGAATTAGCTTGTTTCAACAGCCAAGGATTCTTCCTTTGCATAGGTAGCTTTTAACCCCAGTTTGAGATGGAAGAAAAAGAAGTCAAGAATGCAGATACAATAGAAGAAGCAGGATGGAGAACAACTAAAAGCGCAAGGGCGGCCTCAAAAATCAAGTCAAAGGAAAAAGTGCATTTTTAAATGCAAGGCGTCCCTAAAACTGTTGTAAAAGAGTGCCAGGATCCCTCCTATGCAAATTGTAAAAGGTAAGCCGGCATAGGTAAAGAGATAAGGCAAATAGAAGGAAATGGAAAAGAGGACGTTGCCACAATGGCCAATCACGTAAAAAAGGAATGGGTGCCCAAGGGATTTAGGGCATGTATAAAAGCCAAAAAGTGAATAGAGAAGCTCATTCTTTGGTGTGTGGAAAAAGTGGACTCATCTTCTTCTCTTCCTTTTTTCTCTTTGCTTGCTTATGTGTGCTTGAGAGAGGGAGTGTGAGGGAGTGAGTGTGTGAGGGTGAGGGATCTTGGAGGTGAAGCTCTCCATCTTCTCCTCTCTTCTTCTTCTCTTCTCTTCTCTTCTCTTGTCTTGTGTGCACGACTATGGAGGATAGAGCTTGGAGGTGGAGGCTTGAGGGTGCTTGAGCTTGCTTCATGAATCGTGGAGCTACCGGTGTGCTTGAGGGAGGAGGCAACTCATTCGAGCATCAAGGTAAGCTCACTACACCACCCCGGTAGGATTGAAGGTGCGTAAGCTAGGTGAGACATAGCCATATGTGCTCGCCCCAGTTTGAGATGGAAGAAAAAGAAGTCAAGAATGTGGATGCAACGGAAAAATCAGGATGGAGAACAGTTAAAAGCGCAAGGGTGGCCTCAAAATCAAGTCAAAAGCAAAAGCGCATTTTTAAATGCAAGGTGCCCCTAAAACTGTTTTGTAGAAGAGCGCCAGGCTCGCTCCTATGAAAATTATAAAAGGTAGGTGAGCATAGGTAAAGAGATAATGCAAATAGAAGGAAATGGAAAAGAGGACCTTGCCACAATGGCCGATCATGTAAAAAAGGGATGGGTGCCCAAGGGATTTAGGGCATGTATAAAAGCCAAAAAGTGAATAGAGAAGCTCATTCTTTGGTGTGTGGCAAAAGTGGACTCATCTTCTTCTCTTCCTCTCTTCTCTTTGCTTGCTTGTGTGTGCTTGAGAGAGGGAGCGTGAGGGAGTGAGTGTGTGAGGGTGAGGGATCTCGGAGGTGAAGCTCTCTATCTTCTCCTCCCTTCTTCTTCTCTTCTATTCTCTTCTCTTGTCTCATGCATGGCTATGGAGGATGGAGCTTGGAGGTGGAGGCTTGAGGATGCTTGCATCACAAATCGTTGAGCTACCGGTGTGCTTGAGGGAGGACGCAATTCATTTGGGCATCAAGGTAAGCTCATTAAAACTTAGTGGGATCGAAGGCACGTTGGCTAGGTGAGAGATAGCCATAGGTGCTCGCTTGAAACGCTTGAAGGGATAAGCGGTCCATGGGTCTTGGCAGTTAAGCGGTGAGCTCCCTCTACATTTTGGTTTCATTGCCGGGACAAATGAATTCAAGCTCGAGCACTTGCGCATCTCAACTCGAGCATCGAAGTAAGGCTTCATCCCCGAACTGGAGCTTAAGATAGATAGGAGGTTTTGGGTTTTTAATCCTTGCAAAAAGTAAGATTTTTTGGTTTTTGATGATTAGCAAGAAGGAGAAATCATTTCAGTACTTTACTTTTGATTTTGGTTGCATTTAGAGTAGGTAGGATGATTGAGAAATCGAAGTGGAAAGCTTTACAGTTGCTGCTATAAAACAGGCCCAGATAGGGCACAAATCAAGAAAAAAGGGAAAAAAAGGGTGCTTGAATTGATTTATGTTGCTAAGAGAGTGATTGGAGAGGTCAAGCCTTAGACGGGGAAGGGTTTATAAACCAAGAGGCCAAGGGAGAGCTCATTTGCAACTGTGGCATTGAGAGAGAGAGAGAGAATTGTAGGTATATATAACTCTTCTCCTCTATCCATAGCTTTGATTTGGAGGTGCACGCTATATGTCATGACCTAAATCGATTTGATTGATTCATTGTCGTATCTGCTAAAACTGCATCGCGTTCGATCTGCTTGAGTGACAAAAATTCTAGGCCAAACCCCAAAATTGGCCCTCGGCCCTCTTGTATTTGGCCATTCGGCCCACCACCATTCGGACGCCTAGGACTCGGCCTGACCGAATCAACAATTCAGACCAACTTTGCATTCAGCCCACCTAACTTGGCCCTCGGTCATTCAGCCCAAACCCATTCAGACAAACCACTCGGCCCTTTGCCCACTACCACTCTGCCATTCAGCCCCCTCGGACAACCACATTTGGACTAGCCGAATTTGACATTCGGACATGTTGCATTCGGCCGTTCGGATGGGCCGAATCAAACATTCGGCCCGTTCGATTTGGACTTGTTGGGACGAATTTGGATTTTTTCAAAATTTTAACATGTAGACCCTGACTGACCCAGACCATTGCCGTGTGAATCCTCGAAGGCCATACTGACTCTTAGAACACCTTTTTGGCGTGAGAAACAGGAAAATTAATGAAACACAGGCTTAGAAATGACTCTAGCCACCGCGACTAGCTAGCAATCCAAGCCACTAGTAGCACTAGATTGAGTCATAGATCCCCAAACAGATCTCGATCGAGCTGAATGACGCAACACAGACCCTAGGACCAGTGATAATGGCCATAAGCCAAACTTACAACCTATCAAGCCAAATTTGTAAACGAGAGTGCGAGAACCGCATAGTCACTTTACCTTTGCACTCTTATTGCTTTTCAGCACTTGAAGTATACCTTAGAAAAGCCGAAAGTTTGATTGCACAGAATGCACGATGGAAGAGAGTACACACACACACACATAGAGTGACTATAAATCAAGGATTCTTTGTAATTAACAAGGAACACACTCAGAAGTAACCATAGAGCGAACCCACCAGTAGGAGAAGACCTTGAGACATAGTCGGGTGATCGAAACCCCAAGCGTAGGACCAAGCGAAAGACACAAGAGAGAAGCCAGACATAGCAAGGAAAGACACCATTGGAGGAGTGGATCTACCCAATATAATCAATCTCATCGACAACCTGGTGAAGAGAGAGACCACTGACATTGCAGAGACAAGTACTAATCGCACAGACAAAACAAAGAACTCGACCTGGGAGATTTCCTAGAGGTGATCCAAGAAATGGTAAATAAATACAACACTCAAATCTAGCTAGACCACCATGGTAGGCCAGTCGAGGAGGAAAGAAAACTAGCACGCAAAGCCTTGTAAGGCATAGTTACATACAATCAAGAACATCAAACTAGAAGCTTATGACAAAACATAGAAATGCAAGAGATCCAACAAGTGTTAGCTCTGGTAGGCAGAAATTGGACAGGACCAGACGTAGAGAGAGAGAGAGTGCTAGAAGAGAACCTCACATTGAGTGAGCTTTCGACGAAGTGCTACTAGATAACATGGTGGCAAAGTAGAGTGCAATAGCTCTAGGGACTTCACTGCTTGCAGGATTAGGAGTTACCTAGGGATCCAAGAGCCAATCTAAAATCCTTTTAGTCATCGTGAAGTAGTTAGATAAATACCAACCAGACAACAATCCCTACAACTTTATAGAGCAGTTTGAGCAAGTCTATGAAGCCAACGGCCTCACCGATCTTGCTTAGCGATCACAATCTTTTGGCCTATGCTTAGGTGATAAGGGAAGGACTTGGTACACTAGCCTAGATGCTGCAGAGTGCAATAACTTCAATAACCTCAAGAATCTCTTCATTAAGAGATTCTTGGAGACTGGGTACTCAGAAAACCTAATCGTACGACTCATGAACATGAAACAAAGAGATAAGGGAGACATCAGGGATTATGTGGCCCATGCGAGGAGTCTCTTTAAGAGAGTCCCGATGAACAAACAACCCATGGAGAGAGTGGTGTCCACAATATTCATCAATGGGATATGGAGTGAAGAACTCTACAAGGCCTTGGCAAGCAACTCAAGCTTGCAGAGTGAGATGCTCTAACTAGGGTATTCAAAGAGGCTATCAGAATGGATGACCAACTCAAGGAGAGAAGCTCCAGGAGCTCAAGCCGAGAAGAGACTAAACCTAGAAGCTCTGAGAGAGCTTCAATATCAAGCAAAAGTTTAGGCCCAACTACTCAGGATAAAGGAAAGGGCACTGACCCAAGTCAGGAGCTAGTAGAGATGAAGATGCAGCTAGCCAAACTACAAGAGATGATGAGACAACCAATACACCCTCATGTTCAATGTGTGTATTGTGGTGAAAAACACCTGCCAGCTGAGTGTTAGGACCCTATGTGCAAATTGTGGTAGGTTCGGCCACAATGCCATGCATTGCAGACTGCCAAGGAGACTTCCATACTCGCAACCTTACACTCAGCCTTACCTAGCGAATAGGCTGCCAAAATTCTTCAGAGGGGGAGCCCCATTGGCTCTCTTGGCACCAAACGATGCTAAACCATCCATTCCTAGGATGGAGATAAACCCCACAGGAATATCCAGACCACTTGGACCCTACGTAACCCTTCCACCAAGCGATGCTCTAGTCCACTATGTGGAGGAGCCAAACGACAAAGAACTTTACAAAAATCCTTACGTCTCATATGACGAAGAGGGTAATCTGATCCTCATGGATTATGAACCAATATTGGTGATGGCATTAGGTAGAGGTAGAGGTAGAGTCTTGCGAGGGTAGACCCAAGAGCCGATCTCATGTGTCTTGCAGTCACCTAGGACATGTCTCCTCGCATTGCCTCAAGAGGGAGCATGCCAACTATGATAAGCCAGATCTTCGATGCATGGAGTGTGGAATCACTCATCTCTTTGCCAATTTTCCTAAACAAAAACCGTTCTCTAGTTCGGCAATCATGCCATCAGTCCCATTGGGGTTGTTTGGTGTCAAGACACTCGACGGGGAGGCCACGCCTATCCCATTGCATGTCATGACCCACGCGTAGATGAAGCAGGCCGGCATATCATTGCTAGGGTCTAGCAACTTAGATGCAGTCTCAATTGAAAAAAAGAGTCATAGAGGCAAAGAAAAAAGAAACGAGATGAAAAGGTCACACTGAAAACAGAGAGTGTCACAATGTTGCTTGCTGCTAGTGGAAAAAAGGTGATAGACATAGAGGCAAAAATATTGGCTCCAAAGATGGCTAAGAAGGGAAGTGCAAAGGTCGAGGAGTACCCCAACCCAAAGTGCCAACTCAAAGCCATCAAAAAAGTGAAGGAGTGGGTGAAAGAGGCCTAAGAATACTTAAAATACATTGAGCCCATATATTGGAAGATAAGATCGATGATCTCTCAAGCATAAGCACGCTAGACTCACCACCACGGCCAAAATCGAGAGACGCGACTGTACCACAAGCAGTGCTGCTTAGACAGAGCTTGAGTGCTACAGGCCAACAAGTCAATCAAGGCCATTGGCTTGGAAATGCATGATTTGGAGAAAAGCGAGCAGCTAACAACCTCCTCACCACACTAGTGACTACCCTTGTGATACTAAGCCTAGGAGACCTACTTAGGTAGCATCCGATGCTGTGGCAAGAGCTGAACCAGTGGGTTGAAGGTTTGATGGAGCAAGCTACTACTGAGTTACAAGAACATGATGTAGAGACGCAAATACTGAGTCTGACGCTGCACTCAATGCCCAAAACCTTGCATGTCAATTGCAGACACGGGGGCAGGAGTTAGTGTGCTTAGCCACATAGTACTCCAAGCTTGGGGTAACCCACCTATTGAGAATGCTAGGTTTAATGTCACGCTAGCTAAGGGAATGAAGGTAAGGCCATTCAAAGTGCTAAAGAAATGGCCCTTGAAGATTGCAAGAGTCCAATTATCCATTGACTTTATAGTCATGAAGGGGGTGGGCTATGACATCCTACTAGGCTAGCCCTGGATGCACAATGCATGGGTCATAGAGATTTGGGGTAATGTTCTAATCTTCTTAGGCAATAGAACAAGAGCAGTGAGGATAGAGATGGACACTTAGAAGACAACACCAGTCGACCTAGATGCCATCTCAGTCATGCTGAAGCCTTGACATCTAGATTAGAAAATCTTACGGGCCGTTGACTAAGTATATCCCTTGTTTAGAAGGTGAGAGATATTGGATGCACATGCTATCCACTATCAATCTTCCATTCTCAAATGGTGAGGAGTACAAGTAGGCTACTAAGGCAGTCAGTAAGCCTAGAGACAAATCTTCAGTGCCAGTCTGCATGATGGCTCTGAAAGCTCAAACGAATGACCAAACCCTATCAAATTCCATATCCCTAGCAACAAGTGAGAACTATTTGAGATCCTAGAGCATTTGATAAATAAGCTAGCATGCAACCCAACCACTAACCTTAAACCTCTCCAAGATCTCTTGGACAAACCTAAATGGTGATGGACCAAAGTGCACGACTTAAACTTAATGTACAATTGGGCCTTAGTCACCGACGAAAAGGAGGAGCCATATCAAGACTTAGGAGATGAGGAGCAGTCGGATGAAGATAGCTCTAACGATGAATACAAGGACTGTTGTTCCTTTAGTGACCAACCCGAAGGAGAGATGGATACCATAGAATACGACATTGAGGGACGAGTGATAGAACACATACAAGTAGACTCCAAACCAAGCAAAAAAAATGTTTTTAGGATCGAGAAAGGAGTCATGCGCACGGATTGCAATCGCACATGGTTGGAGCACATAGGAGCGATAGATTACAAGCAAGAATGCCTAGTCCAACCAAGTGCCACACCATTATTCAGGACGGATTCACCCTCTGAGGAGCTATGACCTCCAGGAGAGACTCCCTCTTCTAGCAAAGACGAAGAATTTGATTATGAGTTGAAAGTAAGCTTAGATAATGATCTCGAGATACCTCCTAAGACCAAACACATCAAAAGGGACCTACCCATTCACCTAAGGTGCGAAGGCTAAAGGAGGAAAGGAGAAAACAGTCCAAGGAACCATAGGCTGATGAGCAAACAAAGCCACAAGACCTACCAAAGCAATTTACGAAGTTCAAAAAAGGTGATAGGGTGGTGATCTTGCTAGGAGCCAAACGCCAGGGGCAAGCCAATGAACCAAAGAAGGACTCGCCAAGGTCAAGGAGGTCAATTTAGCCAAGGAAGAGGAGACACCCCGACCTATCTTTATAGGCAATGACTTGATTGAGGAAGCGGAAGCAAGTCTCATTGCTCTCTTGCAAGAGCATAGACATATTTGCTTAGTCCCTTGATGAGCTAAAAGGGGTATATCCAAGTGTAGTGAGTCACAACATACCCATGACACCTGATGCAACGCTGGTCAAAAGCAACGCGATCGTATCCCAAACATGCTCATGTAGTGAATGAGAAAATTGATAAGCTATTGAGAGAAAGATTCATTTATGAGATTGAGCACATGGACTAGGTCAACCATAGTGATCATGCTAAAAAAGAATGAAAAGATCAGAGTGTGCATCAACTACAAGAAGGTAAACACTAATACGAAGAGAGACAATTATCCATTGCCATACACTGAGCACATGCTCAAGAGAGTGGCTGGTAAAGAAGTCTACAATTTCTTGGATGGATTCTTGAGATACAATCAGGTGCAAGGGCATCCTGACAATAGGCATAAGACTACATTCACCACTAAGTGGGGTGTCTTCGCCTACATAGTCATGCCCTTTGGGTTGACTAATACATCAGCTACCTTCTAGAGGCTCATGTGTGCCATCTTAAAAGACATGCTTAGGAAGAAGTTAGAGGTTTTTGTAGATGGTTTGTGTGTTCACTCTACATGGAAGAAACACTTAGATAAGCTCCTAGTGGTCTTTGAACTTATATCACCTCTCTTGCTGAACCCCTTGAAGTGCCAGTTTTGGGTAAATAACGGATGCATCCTAGGGACTTGGTGACGAAGAACAGCATTGCCATGGACTTCTCAAATGTCAGGGTTATTGTTGATCTTCCACCACCATTCGATTACAAGGGAGTTTTAATGCTTCCTAGGCCACATGGGATACTATCAACGCTTTGTTTTGAACTATGCATTGATTGCTAGACCTTATACAAGTTGCTGATTATATTCGAGTGGACTGAGGAATGTCAACGTGCATATGAGGAATTGAAAAAGGCTCTAACCACTATTATACCAATTCTGCAAGCCCTAGACTAGACAATCACCTTTCATGTTCACATCAACGCTTCAAAATTCGCTGTGGGAGTTGTGTTGTGCCAACCTGGTGAACACAACCTCATCAATCAAACACTTAATTTTTCCATCTTGTATAGACAATGGGACGCTCCCAACATGAGCAATAAGATGTAGAAATGAATTACCCAACAACAAGAGAGAGGGCTTAGCCATGGTATTTGATGTAAAGAAATTTTGGCATTATCTTTTGGCCACACCGTTTACCTTCTTTGTTGACCATCAAGCATTGCTTTATCTTGTTAATAAACCTTGCGCTATGGGACACATTGCTCGATGGTTACTTTTGCTTTTAGAGTATGGCTTCTCCATGGTGGTACGCAAGGGGAAGCATCATTACATGGCTGACCATATGTTTCGCATACCCACAAGAGAAGCCACTGGACAAGGAATCTCAGATGAATTGCCAGATGCGCATCTGCTTCACCTGTCTAGCGAGAGAGATTTATTTAGAGATAATTTGACGCCATATTGGGCAGGTGACATAGTCCAAGTGCTTGAGCATGGACTCCTTAAATGACCTATCAAGAAGGCCCGACTTAGGCAACTCATCCTTAAAATCCAACCCTATCAGTTTGATAGCAGGCCAGCTTTATAGACTAGGGCAAGACGGGTTGCTACGTAGATGTGTATGCAAGCATGAAATGCATGATGTACTAGCAGAGGCACATGGTGAGATTGCAGGAGGACACTTCAGTGGAGATACGATAGCCCGCAAGGTGCTGCAGTCTCAACTATGGTGGCCTACTCTCTTTCGAAATGCAGTACGATTTGTAAAACACTGTGACGAGTGCCAATAGACCAAGGTCCCGATTCACAAGGATAAAATGCAACTAACCCCTATCATTGCAAGTCAGCCTTTCGAGAAGTGGAGAATTGAATTCATTGGGCCAATTAGTCTTGTGGCACAATATTCACAATCCAAATACATCATCATTGCCATGAATTATCTCACAAAGTGGGCTGAAGCACGAGCAACTTGAAAGAATGACGCTAGGACCACTGCCAAGTTCTTATGGGAGCAGGTGATCTCACAATTCGGCAAGAAAGAAAAAGGATAAGGCAGAGTTGCAAAAAGCTAAGAAAGAGTTGGAGGAAAGAAAGAAGAAAGAGAAAGAAGAGTCTGAGAGATTTGAAGAAGAATTGAAAAGAGCCAAAGAGGAGAGAAAAAGAAAGGCTGCTGAAAAGGAAGAGGAATTGAAGAGAAAGGAAGAGGAGGACGTTGTGCTAGCTATGCACGATCGAACAACAAGGCAAGTAAGACGAGTTGGGTGCCTTGAGCCCGCAAAGAGATGAAGGCCCGGGCTCAAGTGCACATGTACCAGAAATTACACCACTTGTAGTGAGATTGAGGGCAAGGGCAAGGCCCCTATCAACCCCACCCACCGCTCTTAATACCCATCACCGTAGTAGCAACGCCTACTTGAGGCACCCCGGCCATTGTAGATGCCAGTAATCTCATGGCCTGGGTATAGTACTTTGTCAATAAGGAACTAACATAGGGGAAGAGTGTGGAAACCACAACTATTGGACAAAAGAGACCAACAGCAACAACAACAGAGCAGACGTTGAGTCAAGACATGATCCAAAACAATAGAAAGTGGAAACCTCCACGACTCCATCCCTACAACAATGATGCCAACTGTTGATGACTACAATGACTATGTCAAAGAGCTACTCCCGTAGTTAGAGAAAGATAAGAAGGAGAAGAAAATAGCAGCGGTGTGAGTTGGAAGCTAAGAAGGAGTCGGTGGTTGTCTTCTAGCTTGAGAAGACCAGATAGGTGGCCATGTGCCAAAGGAAAATATACGAGCTGAGAGAAGAGCTCAGAGCAAAGGAAGGAGAAGACAGAAAGTGGGAGAGGCAAGGTTGGCCGAAGAAAAACATAGCTTCAGGAGGATGTAGCAAATTGCTGCAAAGCTAGGAGAGTTATGTAAAGAACTACAAGTAAAAATGGCAAATCTCAGGGATGCCACAACAACACTGGAAACATATAGACAAGAGCAAACCCTTAGATTACACATAGTATTAGAAAACTTGAAATAGGAAGCAGCCTCGGAGCAAGAGGAGCAATAGAGACTAAAAAGAGAGATTGAAGATCAAGAGCAAAGGCTAATGGTACTAGCTCGGAGGCAAGGGGAAAACCTTGAGGAAATGAAGAAGAGATCTGAAGGCTAGGCAAACCACAATGAGAGAAGAGTCAAAACCTTGGCATGCCATATCTGGCTCAGGTAGAAAGAGATAAAGTGCTTGTTGAGAGTAGAGTAGAGGCCACCCAAATGGGCTTGGACACCCAACAACACGCCTTCCTCAACACCTTGCTGGATGTCACTCAGATAGAGGAAGGGGAGGCCATTGACACCATAAAAAAAAGCTAGGGATTTCACACAGGGCCCTGCGAGCAGGCCTTCAGATGCCATCGCAACCTGTGGGAGTGAGCTTAACCCTTGAAGAGCAACAAAGATACCTACTGCAACCAAGCTTGACACCATAGGAAATAGATGCACTAGGGTTCACAGAGGGAGCGGCACAGGGAGACCAGTAAGGAGAAGGGACTGGACCGAGCTTTGAATTGGGACCTCAAGAAGAGGAACTAGTCCCACAGCCTCCTTTCCCACCACAGCCAGAAGACCACCAACAACAAGCACACATCTCCACAGAAAGAAAGGCTGCACTTAGAGAAAAGAGGAAGCAGATGGTGGAGGAAGCATGGAGGAGACTGAGTGCTAAACTGGCTATAGGGCCATCTGTACCTATCCCACCAAGCTAGGATGACTTCCCAGCAAGCTTCCATGCTGACTTGATAATATGGGAACAACATGAAACTTCTAGAAACCCCTTCGATCTTAGTTTCCGATTCCCTACCAACTTGCGTAGGGTTCTGCCAAAATCAAGGTGGTGGAAGAAGTGATTAATATCGAAAGCAGGCTTAGGGAGAAATGGCTAGTTGAAAGAGAGCAGAACCCCACCCTATGTGGTGGAAGAAGTGATTCATATCGAAAGCAGGCTCAGGGAGAAATGGCTAGTTGAAAGAGAGCAGAACCCCACCCTATGTGGCACATAAGATGCCGAGTTTTGGCAGAATAAAGTTTTTGAAGTGCCTAGATCTGTACCTGGCTATGACTGCCAACCCACATGGAGAAGGTGCATCTATGATGTGAATATGGAAACTTGGATGGCTTTTTGTAACATCTTGCCCTTCAAGAGCAGAACAACCCAACGTTCATGCCGTACCCTCAAAGAGTAGGAGTGGATTTTGACCCCAATGTCCATAGCCGATACGATTTCCCTATAATCTACAATGTGAATTGTACTAAACCTGAAGAGGCCCTTGTCTTCACATTCAAAGATTTGTGTAACTCTATAGTCCACTTTGTAGATGAATTCTCCTCTTGCCCGACCCTGTTTTCATCACTACATATAACTACCTTAGAATATTACTTAGGCAAGATCCCAGTCCACAAGAACTCGGCCTTCCAACCCTCTATTTTGATCTCGCTGTCATAGACAACTATGCCATGACTCGATTGATGATGTGAGCTGCTCTTCTCCCTTCATTTTGCTTTTCCCTCGTAAAAAATATGAATGATAGATGCTTTATACATTGCAATCATCCCTTTCTTTCTACTACCACTCTGCAAGTCCACCTAAACCTCAAAGGGTACTTGTAGAGTTGGCAATTCTTGAATAAATCTATTAGCCCCCCCATCTCCACCCCACTTAGATGACAAAGACTAGCTCTCTTCTCATGACTATGTCATTCCAAAAAAAAAAGGAACAAAGAGGAAAGAGAAGCACCTCACGAGCAAAGCAGTTAGACCACCTCACTTCACATAGGCCACAAGCACTGCATCTAGGGATTCTCAAGTTAGGTACATCTGGTGGCTTTAGTCGGCTAGCTCTGTACCTATCCCCCTATCCCTTTTGATTCCCCACTACACACGCTTAGGCACATCAAGGGCAGGACGTACCTAGGAAGGTCACACTTGGTTAGACCTGTCTCCCTAAGCTGCACCATCGCACCTCCCTTATGCACAAATTGGGTCCTCAATCATGGGACACCACCTAGGCTAACCCAGCTCCTAGTTCCACTTGCACAAGCACAATGCACCACATGGTATGGTAGACACCCCCCTTAGACAACACACTTCTTCTCTTTCAGGTAATGATGGATGTTGCAAACCACCAACATCGAAGGGCCCGCCATCCACGCAACATATCCTTGTCCTCCAACAACACAATCATTTTCCAAGCTTCTTGCCCAATACCCACCCAGGCCCATCATCACCTTGGAAACCACCCTTCCAAGCACCAATCCCTCATCAACAAAGCCCCACAAGTGCCATGGGACTGGCACTCATCTAGGAGGGGGAAATGTTAACCCCAGTTTGAGATGGAAGAAAAAGAAGTCAAGAATGTGGATACAACAAAAGAAGAAAGATGGAGAACAACTAAAAGTGCAAGGGGGCGGCCTAAAAAATCAAGTCAAAGGCAAAAACACATTTTAAAATGTAAGGCACCCCTAATATTTTTGTAAAAGAGCGTCAGGCTCCCTCTTGTGCAAATTGTAAAAGGTAGGTAGGCATAGATAAAGAGATAAGGAAAATAGAATGAAATGGAAAAGAGGACCTTGCCACAATGGTCTGTCATGTAAAAAAGGAATGGGTGCCCAAGGGATTTAGGGCATGTATAAAAGCCAAAAAGTGAATAGAGAAGCTCATTCTTTGGTGTGTGGCAAAAGTGGACTCATCTTCTTCTCTTTCTCTTTTCTCTTTGCTTACTTATGTGTGCTTGAGAGAGGGAGTGTGAGGGAGTGAGTGTATGAGGTTGAGGGATCTTGGAAGTGAAGCTCTCCACCCTCTCCTCTCTTCTTCTTCTCTTCTCTTGTCTCGCACACATCAATTCAGATCTCTTCCTCCCCATTCCTTACCTTGAAAACATTCTCGATGAGGTTGCTTGTCATGAGATGTACTCCTTCTTAGATGGGTTTAGTGGTCACAACCTCAGCTTATGTTACAGCCCATACAACCCAAAAAGAAAGCCCTAGGTGAGAAAAGCGAAAAAGAAGTCAAGCTTAGAAAAAAATGTAGGAAGTGCACAATAATGAGTGTATCGAATATTCTAGCAAGATGCACTGAATATTCTAGCAAAGAAAGTGCATGCTACAATGTACTTCATTTTGTAAAAGAGTGTCAGGCTCCCTCTTATGCAAATTGTAAACATAGAAGGGTGCGGGGGCAAAAGAACAATGAGAAGAAGAAAGACATGAGGAGAAGACCTTGGCTAAGTCAGCCAGTCATGTAAAAAAGGGTATGGGTTCCCAAAGGGATGAGGGCATGTATAAAAGTCAAAAAGTGAATAGAGAAGCTCATTCTTGGTGTGTGGCTAAAGTGGCTCTCTTCTTCTCATCTTCTCTTCTCCTTGCTTGTGCTTGTGCCTATGTTTAAGAGAGGGAGTGTGAGGGAGTGAGTGTGTGAGGGTAAGGGACTATGGTGTGGAGAAGCTCTCCATCTTCTCCTCTATTCTTCTCTTCTCTTCTCTTGTCTTGTCTCGTGCATGCAACTATGGAGGATGGAGCTTGGAGGTAGAGGATTGGGCTTGCTTGAGCTTGCATCTCGAATCATGGAGCTACTCCTTTGGGAGTGCTTGAGGGAGAAGGCTACTCAATCAGGAATAAAGGTAAGCTCACTACACTCATAGGCTTGAGAGTGCGTACATCTATGTGAGAGGTAGCCATAGCATTTGTCTTGAAACACTTGAAGCAATAAGCAGTCTGTGGGTCTTGGTGATCAAGTGAAGGCTCTCACATTTTGGCTCTGTTGTCGGGACCTATGGATTCAAGCTCCAGTTCTTGCATACTTCAAATCCGGCAAACAAAGTAGGAGTTCAACTTCGAAATGATGCTTGGTTTTAGGTAGAAAGCAAGAGAGTTGGAGGCTATTTGATCTCTTTTGCAGACTAGTTTAGGTAGAAAAATCTTTATGTGCATTGGTTAGAATAGGAATTGTGTGGTTTGTATCAAATTTGAAGCATTAAGGTTGGAGAAATAAGGAAAAAGAGGAAAAAGATAACTCTCTAGATAACCAAGGAATAGGAAAACTGGGGAAGAATGAAATCAGATTTTTGCATATCTAGGGAGAAAAGCAGTGATAAGGGAAGAAGGGGAAACCACAAAAGGGGACACAAGAGAGATAGAGAGCTCGTTTGCATTCAAAGAGTTTCAGAGAGAGAGAGAGAGCTTGTGAGAGAGAGGCAGAGAGTTGCAGATTGCAGGTTACATTACCTACAATTCGTCGTTTGATGCATTCGGCCTTACTAAGTACATTTGTTCTAGAATCGTTGTAGCATTAACTAGCATGCTTTGAACACAATAGAATCATTTTTGTGCCATTCAGCATTTTTTGCATGCCAGTCGGATGGCGACCACAAGCCTCGGACGGCTGCAAGATCGGACGTCCCAATCACTAAGTGTCCACTTGGACAACTCGGCCTCGGACAGCCACATTCGGACAAAACAACTTATCCTTAGACGGCCGCGAGTCTAGGCCTCGGATAGTCGACTAC
This sequence comes from Lygodium microphyllum, assembly GCF_053477565.2. Classification (NCBI taxonomy): domain Eukaryota; kingdom Viridiplantae; phylum Streptophyta; class Polypodiopsida; order Schizaeales; family Lygodiaceae; genus Lygodium; species Lygodium microphyllum. Next base: position 62,155,722 of record NC_141160.1, read on the forward strand.
TACTGGAACGGACACCCCTCATTTGAGTCTGAGCCTAACTACTTTAACATCTGACTTTGGGACTCGGACCATATAACTAGAACCCCCTGTCTAATTGAGATTTTCAACTTTCAATGGCTGGCGGCTAGGGCTTGCACTTTGACCAATGATCCGGTTAAGAACCCAGACTCATAAACAAGCCCTTAGAAGTGGTTGCACCTAGGAAAAGGAAGGAACCTCACCCTAGCAGTCCATATGGATCTAAAAGACCTGACCTTTGGCTACAACTAAGCTCATTAGAGACCCAAGCTGACTCCTACCTATTATGGCCCTTAAAAAACTCGGGCTAAACTGGTCACAAGTAGTCAAATCCCTTCTTCTAACTATATCAACAGTAGGACAAATTGAAGCAATTGACTCCATTAATAGTCACACTTTGATAGAGTAGGCACATAAGCATGTATAAAAATTGAAAAGCCTGATTTTGCACAATGCATACGATGCATTACTAGAGCATAAGTGTTGCGCGATGTAGTTCACAACACTGAGTATAATCACTTCACCGAGCTAAAGGATCTCTTCATCATGAGATTCTTAGAGGTAGGATACTCTGATAACCTGATCACTAAGCTAATGAATGTTAGCAAGAAGGACAAGGAGGATGTATGAGACTATGTTACCCATGTGAGGAGTCTCTATAAGAGGATACCTACAATTGAGCAACCCAATGAGAGAGCAATCTCAGCTGTGTTCATTACCGAGATCCACAATAAAGAGCTATATAAGGCCCTGGCAAGCAACTCGAACATGTAGAGGGACGTGCTTCTGAGAGTTTTCAAGGAAGCTATATGATTAGGTGACTTGCTTAGAGAGAGAAGCTCTCAAATAGCACAATAGGGTAGCAATGCAATTAGGAACACCGAGAGAGTGGCATCAACTAGTGAATGAGCAGTCACCAACGAACAAGAGAAAGGGAAGAATATTGATCGGAACCAAGCTATAGCTGATCTGAAAGCAAAGTTGGCTAGACTGCAAGAGTCAATGCCCTATGCGACCCCACGTGTGGTTTGTGCACTATGGAGGAAATCACCTTCCATGTGAATGCCCCAATCCTAAAGCAAGACCTTGCGCCAATTGTGGAAGATTTGAGCATGATGCCACACACTATTGGTTGCCAAGACGGTTGTCTTATCAGCAACCTTACATGCAACCTTACTATCTAGGGGTAGACAACCCAATTTGGGAAGGGAGCCCCTTTGGCACTCCCCACGCCTAATGACTCAAAGCTAGCCCCACCAAGGACAGATATCAACCATACATGGATCCCTAGACCTCTTGTACGCATCATTACCCATCCACCAAGTGAAGCCCCAGTGCACTTGGTGGAAGAACCCCTATAGGAAGGTTCTTATTTGAATCCTTATGTTTCTTACAACAAAGAAGACAATCCAATATTGATGGACTGTAGACTAGTACCAATCATAGCCTTAGGGGCAGAGGAAGAGGAAGAGGCCTAGAAGGAACTCAGAACCAGGGAACCATAGCATGTTGGACGTGTAGCCATCCAGGACATATCTTGTCTCATTGCCCTAAAAAGAAGCAAGAAAATATAGAGAAGGCTAATTTGAGGTGTCTCAAATGTAGATTCACTCATCTATTCACTAATTTCTCGAGGCAGAAGCCCTCCACTAGCTCAGTAATTCTACCATCCACTCAGGCTCTTTTGTGTCAAGATGCCTGACACCAATGCCACACCTATACCCTTGAAAGTCATGACATGAGCTCAAACAAAGCAGGCTAGTGTCTCATTACCAGGGCCTAGCAACTTAGATGCATCCTCTATAGGGAAGAAACCCTACATGCATACATAGACCGCCCTGTCCCTATGTGACCCATCCACCGAGTGACGCTCCAGTCCACTACATGGAAGAGCCAAATGAGGAAGAGACTTACTTATAACCTTATGTCTCTCACGACGATGAGGGCAATGCATTCCTTATGGACTATCGACCAGTACCAGTGATGGCATTAGGGAGAGCACGAGGTAGAGGCCTAGGAGAGTAGATGCAGGATCCAATCATATGTTGGACTTGTGGTCACCTAGGTCATGTCTCATCACGTTGCCCCAAGAGGGAGCAGTAGAACAGAGATAAAGCTGACCTAAGATGTGTTGAGTGCGGAATCACCCATCTTTTCGTCGACTGCCCAAAGCAGAAACCTTCTGCAAGTTCGGCCAACATACCATCTGTTCCATTGGTACTGTTTGGTGTCGAAAACCTTGATGGGGAGGCCACACCCATCCCGTTGCGGGTCCCGTGCCCAGACAAAGCAGGCCGGCATATCACTACCAGGACCCAGCATTCTCGATGCAATCTCGATAAGGAAGAAGAGCCGTAGTCGAAGGAAGAGGAGGCCGGAGGCTAAGATCGCACTGAAAGCTGAGAGTGCTACAACTCTGCCTGTTGGAAAGAAAGTCACGGATGCAGAAGCAGAGACTTCAGCCCCCAAGACGGCCGAAAAGGGAAGTGCCAAGGTAGGGGAGTACCCGCATCCGGAGCACCAACTCGAGGCCATAGAGAAAGTGAAGGACTGGGTGAAAGAGGCCCAAGAGCACTTAAGGGACGCTGAACCCATCCTAGAGGATGAGATCGAGGATCTCACTAGCATGAACATGGTAGTCTCACCCCCGTGACCAAAGTCAGGAGATGCAACCACACCACACACAGTACCCCTTAGGCCAAGCCTTGATGCTTGCAGATCCACAAATCAGTCCCTAGCTGTTGGCTAGGACAATCCGGTGTAGGAGAGGGACGAGCAGCCGATAGCCTCCTTACCATGCTAGTGACCACCCCAGTGATGTTAAGCCTAGGAGACCTGCTTAAGCAGCATGCCACCCTATGGCAAGACCTCAAGCAGTGGGTCGAGCAGTTATGAGAACAAGCTGTGGCTCTGCACGATCAGGATGCAGAAACACAAATACCGAGTCTAACGCAACACTCTGTGCCAAAATCCTTGCATGTTAATGCTTTTTGGGAAGGCACGAAGATACATGCAGTGTTACCAGTCCTAGCCTTAAGGGACACAACGAGAAAGGGGATTATAGACACGGGAGCCGGGGTTAGTGTACTAAGCCATGCAGTACTACAGAACTAGGGAAACCAACCTGTTGAGACCGCTCAGTTTAATGTTACATTAGCAAACAACATGAGGGTGAAGCCATTCGGGGTACTTAAAAACTGGCAGTGAAAATCGCAGGTGTCCAGTTCTCTGTCAACTTTATAGTCATGAAGGGGGTGGACTACGATGTCATGTTAGGCCAGCCCTGGATGCGCAATGCCAGAGTTATCGAAGATTGGGGTAATGGCTTGATATTCTTAGGCAACATGACGAAAGCTGTGAGGGTAGAGATGGACACTTGGAAGACCTCACCAGTCAACTTGGATGCCATCTCCATGATGCTCAAGGGTGACGGTCAAGTCAAGAAGTCTTATGGGTCCTTGACCAAGTATATCCCATGCCCAGAGGATGAGCAGGATTGGATGCATGTCCTTGCTACAGTCGACCCTATGGCTCGTAGGTTAGATGTTTCAATGCCATTGACGCATACAGCCTCAATAAGGCTAACTCCATTGCCTTGTGGCAACTCCTTTATAGAGGTCTTTCCCCTTTGCAGTATTTGTCTTGGTCCATCATTTTGCTGGAGGTTATTACCTTGCGCTCTATGATTGTTGGAGGGAACTAATCTTACTCCAACAGGTAGCAGCTAAGTGGCCCGACTTCCCACAAATATCACATTTAACATTTGGATAGTTTCTAGGGAAATGTTGGCCGCCACACCACTTACAGCTGAATCTTGAGGGTCCACCCTCTTCAGGGCGTCGACTCCCTATCAGATTCTGTTGCTTCTTAAAGAAATTGACGTCAACAGCTATTTGCCGATATTGTTCAGAAATCGTGTCGGTGTAATGCTTCATCATATCCTTAACTTCGCCAAGGACATTAGAGGCACTCGACTCATAGCCTTGATCGTCTATCCGTCGTTTCGTTGGCCTAACAATTTGATTGGGCATTGGTTGTTGACTCACAGGAATAACATTAGGGTTCAAAACTTGGCCTCCAACATTTGGTGGAGCCAACTGACTAGCCATAGGCATAGTCACACTGGGAGGAGCTGGCAGCAAAGGTGCATTTTAAACCATGCTTCCTCTCCCATTAGGGTTATTCATAGGCGTCCCTTGACTTCCATTTATCAATGGTAAATTGCCTCCAAGTACTAAACCCGCATTAAGATTTATTCGAGAGGAGTAGGCCATTTGTAATCGTGACTCTACTCCTTCTGCCTGCGCGATGGGGGTGTCTATATCAGCCAAAGCCACACTGCTCAATTGTACTTGAATATTGAAATCCAATCCATGTAAGAAGTATTGTAATTGGGCAGCCGACGGAATAGGAATGTAAGTTTGTAACTTATGAAACACTTCCTTAAGCTTCTTGGCATAGGCTTTCACATTCTCATGGGGGTCTTGGCGTGTTATATTCAAAACATGCAACCAATATTGGCCACCTCTTTCAGGGGCATATTCTCCTCGAAAAGCTGCATAAAATTGGTCGATTGTGATAATGATTCCAGTCTCTATGCTATGATACCATACCGCAGCCCTTCCTTTTAATGTCATGTTAAAGAACATCATAAGATGTCCCTCATCTTGGATGCAGTAATTAAACATTAATCTTTGGAATTCACAAATGTGAAACTCCGCATCTTCTTCAGCTAACCCATTAAAAATGGGCAAAGGCACTCCTAAAGTTGGCAAATCCGGCGTCCCTGCAGGAATTGCAATGGGTTGTGCCATGACGACAATTGGATTGACAATAGGAGTTTGGATTGATGGAATCACACCCCCACTTGAAGTGGGTTGACTTGGTGGAAGAGACGAAGAACTTGCGCTTCCTCCTGCACCTAAAGGAATATGTGCAGCAGTTGGGTTACTAAGACCACTGCCTCTTATGCGTATTGGGCTACTCCTTTGAGGAGAATAGCGACTTACAATCTCCAACTGCCGTCTAGCCCTCTCAGCACATTCTGCTTTTTGTATTTCGGCTTGACGGTCCTTGTCAGAGGACATAAACCAACTTTTTGGTCCCTAAAAACCCTAGATTTGAGAACCACCACTTGTTGGCAGCTCCCAGTGGCGGCAGACGCACCACTGATGGGACCTGAAATGGTTTGGGCCGGCACTGGCTATGGCACTAGTCGGACCTCATGCTCATAACAGACAAACACACCCTCACGGCCTCGCGGACCAGGAGCGTCTATCTACTGCTAAAGGACAAACTGTCCTAAAGCCTAATCTATGCGTTTATAGTTTTATAGTTTTGTAGTCCAACGTTTCCCTTTCTATAAACTCCATAGAAGGAGAACCCTTACACATTGGCAATGCCACGATAATCACATACGTGGGAGGCAACCTCTCGGTAGAATCACCGCGGCCCCACTGCAGCTCTCCTACATCGGAGGGATCGGCCCCTTGATGCACTGCTCAACATATAAAACAAACGAACAAACTCCACTCTTTCATTTCGAAAGTACTCTAGGAGATACCATGTGTCCTTACTAAATAATCCCCCAAGAAACCAAAGGTCTATCCTACGACTTAGGATGCCTTTCCACACTCAAGCGTGGGTCATTGTCATTGAAAACAAGTGCTATGCATCGAGTCGTTTTATATTCTGATACCATGGTTTCATGCACATGCAAAGTGAAATGATTCTAAAGTGCTCAAACATCATTTTCAAATCAGCAACATGTGGTGCACAATCAGGCTTTTAATGCTTATTCACTAGCGTGTTGCGGCAATGTAAGGATAGCACCGAGATAACACTCGTGCTACTATCCTTTTAATTAAAGCATGACAAAACTCTATATCATGATGTGCATCAGAAAATCAGCAACAATCAGCATGCAAATCACACCATTCAAACATCCCAACCCCTTACGTTTAGGTATTGCTTTCGTTGCATAGGTGTAGAGGTTCATTTTGTCATGTTTTGATGTATAGAAAGCGATAAATCACAAACTTTGACAAAGAGATAGGGCAAACTGAGGCTAAACCTCATGCTTTGCCACTACCACACATCCACGAACAATCATTATATTTTTTCTTATTTTTCCAAGACGTATTTCTATTTTTCCCCTTATTTTTCTCATTTTCTTGATTTATTTGGCAATAAAATATGCTATTTTTTGACTTTTCTTATTTCAATCACTTCAGCATACTAACATTCAATTTATCTTCCATATTCCCCCCATGGGAACACCTTTTACCCACCCGAAACAGAAAAAATACCATTTTACCACTTAAAAACTGCATTTCGGGTTTACGAGAATTAAATAATGACAAGTGCCATCTCTTTGTGAAGAAGGACTAGACCGTCCTCTACCTCTAGGGAAAGATCTCCCCCTGCCTCTATGCATGAAGTCACCACGACCAAAGTTACCTCTTCCACGAGCAAAACCATAATTACTACGACCAAGTGAAGAGCCTCTAGCTCTAGATGAGCTGCCACGACCTCTATGTATCACCACCTGCATTTTTGCCACTGCTAGATGCATTCAATCCCAACTTAATTTCTTCTGTAAGTAGCAATCCAATAAGCTCCTCAAAGTCAGGCATAGAGTCTCCCCTAATGGAAATAGAGGTATCCAAAGATTTGAAAGTTGGTCCAAGCCCATTTAGTGTCACTGACACTAAATCATCATCATCAACAGGTGCATTAATGGATGCAAGGTCTTCTGAAATTTGCTTGATTTCTGCCACATAGTCACTGATACTGCGATTGCCTCTCCATGCACCATGTAATCGCTGCTTAAGTTGTATCTTACGAGCCTCTGTACATGTTCCATACATTTTTTCTATGATTTCCCATGCCTCCTTACAAGTACTTGCCTTTTTTATATGAGGAATCAATGTTTCTGAAATACATATGGAGATCCAATGCAAAACCTTCCTATTCTTCCCAGTCCAATCCTTGTACGCTTTCTTTTGCTCTTCAGTTGGATGTTCGGGAACTTCTGGACATTCATCATCACCTGTTATGAGGTCCCATAGACCTCTACCCATCAAAAAATTCTCCATCCTATAGGATCAAACACTATAGTTATCTTTGGTCAATTTGTCTTCCGCGATCTGAGTGATCTGTGCCATGTCAAACATTATGACTGCTACAAATTCAGAAGAAAAACAACAATACAACCTGTCCAGAAATGGTATTCAACAATATGATTGTCATACACGTGTCCAAAAACTATCATATACATCCATCCATGATATCAACATTTTATACATTCAGTTCCCAACAAGAAACATCCAAATCGGATCCCACACGATGTCTGTATGACCCAAAATGCATAAAAAACATGGGTCTAAAGTTGACCACTTTTCCTACAATTTTTATGCAATTTTTTGTGCCAAGCTGAAAGTACTTGTCAAGCTGAAGTTGCAGAAGATTTCCCAGAATTTTTTGAGCAAAAAACCAGCTTCCAAATAGTCTTCCGTAAGTTGCATAGGACCTGACACCATAGCTTAATCATATCTGTAAATCATAACACACATGTTCCCATAGTCTCTTGGTGCCTGTTTGATAGCAATGGATAAATCTTGTATGTCTGCTTCAGTATGGGTAAATGGTCGATGAGGTATTTATTCAATCCTTCTGCATGGGTCACAATCAACGGATAAATGTGTCCCAGGTATACATTGCACCCCTGCAAGCTTTAGCATCCTCAACTCTATTTTTGTAATCTCCCTGTTATTAATATAAACTTGCGTAGATCTAGTGTTTGCATCCTCTGGCATATCTGTATTCTTTAGTACCAGCAGAAGCATCTATCTCAAACACTCATCAGAATGAGATTCCAGGAAGTAGGACAGTCAATCGACTAGTCTCGTACAATGGTCTAAGAAAATGTAGCTTGCGCAAATGTGAACTTAATCTCCGATTATCGTACAGGAGCCCTGCTGCACACTTTTTGAGAGCCTAACATAGATCCTGATTGGGGAGTAGAAAACAAATTGAAATTGTACCTTCATCTCTTTGACGATTGCTGTAACCCGTTCCTGTGTGTGCAGAAAACAATGCCCCCCTCTCTCTCTCTCTCTGTGATAGTCCCCGTGTCTTAGCTCAAGCCATGGCTCCCTCTCATCTCCTTCCTGTGTCACCCTTCTCGTCACCATTGCCACTTTATTGACTTGAGCAGTTCAGTTACAAGTCAAGAAGGTTTGGAGCCGTCACCCTCTCCATCTGCAGATGCTGGAGGCAATGGGGAAGCCCCATCACCAACATCACATCTGCCGCAAGCACCATCTCAGCACATACACTCTCCATCAGATCTGTCTATGGATCCAAAACAGGGGGCTACCAAGCTCGTCCACCAGTAGCTGCAGATGGACCAGGGGCTTACAATGATGCATATGCAGCAGCAACAGCATATGGCGAGTCAACTTGGAAAGCTGATGGGACACACGCAATGTTATCTGGGCCAGGAGCTGCTGGTACATATAATCCAGTTGCTGGTGGTTCTGGAATCAATGGTGGAATAGGCGTTGCTAGTTGGTCATGAGGAATGAATCGTGGCATTGGGAGGCTTCTGATGCAAATAACATCTTCTGTGGCTCCATCAGCCGCTTTCAGCTTGCGCCTGCTACGCAGAACTTAGCAGTGTCTTCGAAAAGTCCATGTATTGTCTGCCTTGGGATTCTTGAAAGATATAAAAAATTCTTTGAGGATTCTGATGGGTAGGAGGCATGAGCATTACTATTACTACAAACTATACAATCTCCCTCCTTTGATACCAACTAACAAAACCGAAGTGGAGGGATTGACAAAACTAAAGTGGAGGGAGTCAGTGAGGCCACTTAGATGGGAAGTCAGGAGCTCAATGTCTTCTTCTCCTCCATTATTCTTCTCTATTTCTCCAATAGTTCACACACACTAAAATGGTATCCTCAAAAGATAGATACCCCAAACTTAAAGACACTTTACATACAACCATAGGATATGACATATTTATCAATACTAATAGGATATCGTAGTCCACTCCCTTCATGACTATAAAGTCCACAGAGAATTGGACACCTGCGATCTTCACTAGCCAATTCTTAAGCACCCCGAATGGCTTGACTCTCATACTGTTTGCTAATGTGACATTAAACCTAGCAGTTTTGACAGGCGGGTTTCCCCAAGTCTGAAGCACCACGTGGCTAAGCACACTAACCCCAGCTCCCGTGTCCACGATTCCCTTTCTCATTGTATCGCCTAGGGCTAGAACCGGTAAGACCGCATGCATCTCGAAACCTTCTTAGAAGGCATTGATGTGTAAGGATTTAGGCATAGAGTGCATCGTCAAACTCGGTATTTGCGTCTCTGTATCATGGTCATGAGGGTCTGCCGTGACCTACTCTCATGACCCTTCAACCCACTGCTTAAGATCTCGCCATAGGGTGGGATGCTGCCTAAGCAGATCTCCCAGGCTAAGTGTTACAGGGGTAGTCACCAATGTGGTCAGGAGATCATTGGGTGCTCGTCTTTCTCCTAACCTGGATTGTCTTGGCCAATGGCCATGAGTGATCTGCGGCCCTGTAGCATCAAGGCTTGGCCTTAATGGCACTGCTTGTGGTGCAGTTGCTTCTCTTGACTTTGGTTGAGGAGGTGAGATTGGCGTGCTTATACTGGAGAGATCATCCATCTCATCCTCTATGATGGGCTCAGCGTCTTTTAGATGCTCTTGAGCATCCTTCACCCATTCCTTCACTTTTTCTATAGCCTCTAACTGTCGCTTCGGATGCAGGTATTCCCCTACCTTAGCACTTCCCTTTTCGGCCGTCTTAGGGGCTGAAGTCTCTGCCTTTGCATCAGAGACCTTCTTTCCAACAGGCAGAGTTGTATCACTCTCTGTTTTTAGTGTGATTTTAGCTTTCGACCTCTTCTTCTTCCGCCTGCGACTTTTCTTCCCTATCGAAGCTGCGTCAAGGTTGCTAGGCCCTGGTAGTGATATGCCGGCCTACTTTGTCTGGGCACGGGTCATGACCTGCAATGGGATAGGTGTAGCCTCCCCATCAAGGTTCTCGACACCAAACAACCCCGATGGGACAGATGGTACGTTGGCTGAGCTAGAAGACGGCTTTCGCTTTGGGCAATCGATGAAGAGATGAGTGATTCCGCACTCAGCACACCTTTGGTCAGCCTTGTCTCTGTTTTGCTGCTCCCTTTCAGAGCACCGTGATGAGACATGACCTAGGTGACCACAAGTCTAATAGATGATTGGATCATGCGTCTGCCCTCCTAGGCCTCTACCTCGTCCTCTTCCTAACGCCATCACTGGCATGAGGTGATAATCCATGAGGACAGCATTGCCCTCATCGTCATGCGAGACGTAAGGGCATATATAAGTTTCTTCCTCATTTGGTTCTTCCACGTAGTGGACTGGAGCATCGCTTGGTGGATGGGTCATGTAAGGACTAGGTGGTCTGGGTATGCCAGTAGGGTTTATGTCCATCCTAGGAACAGCTAGCTTAATGTCGTTAGGTGCAGGAAGGGCCAATGGAGCTCCCCTTCCAAAGAATGGTTGCGGCCTGTTTGCTAGGTAAGGCTGGTCGTACGGTTGTGAGTACGAAAGTCTTCTTGGTAATCTACAATGTGCGATGTCATGATCGAACCTACCACAGTTAGCATAAGGTCTTGACCTAGGGTCTTAACACTCGGCTGGCAAGTGGTTCCCGCCACAGTACATGCATTGGACGTATGGACGCATTGGTTGTCTCAACATGTCTTACAACTTGGCGAACTCCATCTTTACATCAGCCAAAGTCTTGGTTCGTCTCGGTGGCCTTCCCCTTATCTTGGGATGATGGGACTGATCACTCACTAGAGACTGACGCTCTCTCTGAGCTACAGACATTTGGAGGCCTACACAAAATGTATCTCTTGGAGGCAGTTTATACTTTGTCACATTCATTGATGATTGTTCTAGAAAGCTGTGGGTATATTTTATGAAGGAAAAGAGTGAAGCATTTGAGCACTTTAGAACTTTCAAGGCTACAGTTGAAAGAGAAACAGGCTTGAAAGTAAAGTGCTTGAGGTCAGATGGAGGGAGAGAGTACCTCTCGAATGAGTTCAGTGATTTTCTGAGGTCTCATGGGATAAAGAGACAGTTCACATGCAGATATACCCCACAGCAAAATGGGGTTGTAGAAAGGAAAAACAGGCATATTGCAGAAGTTGCACGTGCCTTGATGGGGCTGAAAAGAATATGCCTAAGCATTTTTGGTGTGAGGCTGTTCATACTGCTGTTTATATTATGAACAGAACTCCCACAGCTGCAGTTCATGGGATGACTCCTGAAGAATGCTTTACTGGCAAGAAGCCTGATGTATCACACTTGAAGGTATTTGGCTGTGTTGCATATGTTCATGTGCCAGATGAGCTACGAAAGAAGCTTGATCCAAAGGCAGAAAAATGTGTTTTTATTGGATACTCTTTAGAGCAGAAAGGGTATCGCTGTTATAACCCTGTCACATGTAAGTTCAGAGTGAGCAGGGATGTCATCTTTGATGAAATGAGCAGTTGGTATGCATCTAGTGGTGATGCATTAGATGATGATGATGATCATGACACTCATGTGCAGGCTGAAAAGCAAGAATCACAGACTCTTAGTGGACCAGAGACATCATCTGGTAGTCCGTGGTCTGGGAGACTAAGGAGTACCTCTACATCTTCAGGTGCATCTAGTAGCACTACAGGTAAAGACAAAGGAAAGAATAAAGTGTCAGATGGCATTGATGCAGTTCTTGATGGAGACTCTAGTGGCTCAGAGAGCTTGGATGATGAGCTTGGTATTCCTTCTGTCAGGACACCAGGTGTACAGAGAGCTCATAGTAATGTAAAGGCTCCATTGAGTGATCCGGTGGTACGCAGATCTAGCAGGGTCAGATACCCTGTTAAAAGATTTGGTTTTGAAGGTTATGCAACTCACAATTATGCTTATATGGCGAAACTAGTTGCGGATGTTGAGCCCACATGTTTTGAGGAGGCTCTTGGTTATGCTCATTGGAATGCAACAATGGATGAGGAGATGGCTGCATTAGAGGCCAATAAGACTTGGGATCTAGTATCATTACCAAAGGGCAAGAAAGCTATTGGATGTAAGTGGATTTATAAGATTAAGCACAATGTAGATGGTTCTATTAGTAGGTACAAAGCTAGGCTGGTTGCAAAAGGCTATGCCCAGACATATGGCATAGATTATGAAGAAACCTTCAGTTCAGTTGCTAGGATGGCAACTGTGAGATGTGTGATTGCTTTGGCAGCAGCCAAAGGTTGGAGGTTGCAAAAAATGGATGTGAAGAATGCCTTCTTGCATGGTGATTTGCAAGAAGAAGTGTATATGGATCAACCAGCAGGTTATGAAGATTTAGAGCATCCCACGTATGTGTGCAGGTTGAAGAAGGTACTCTATGGGCTCAAGCAAGCACCTAGAGCATGGTCTGACAAGATTAGAGAGTATCTTGTCAATATTGGCTTTTATGTTTCTGATGCTCATCACTCACTTTATGTGAGAAAGGGAGATGCAGGTTTGGTCATCATAGTCATCTATGTGGATGACTTGATTATTACAAGTGATAGTGATAGTGGGATTGCTGAAGTCAAGGATTTTTTGAAGAAGAAGTTTGAGATGAAGGATTTAGGTGAGCTAAGATACTTCCTTGGCATTGAGGTGATCAAATGTGATGATTGGTATATGGCTGTCCCAAAGACAATATGGCTTGGATATGTTGTCCAAGTATGGTATGACAGCATACAAACCACTTTCAGTCCCATTGGAGCAGAATGTAAAGTTGAGTGCTGATGTTGGGGATGAGATAGAAGACCCTACTATGTTTAGGAGGATAGTGGGGAGTTTGATCTACATGACCATTACAAGGCCAGACTTGAGCTACGCTCTTGGTCTTGTGAGTCAGTTTATGTAAGTACCTAGAAAGCCACATTTGGATGCAGTCAGACGCATATTGAGATATGCGAAGTCCACATTACATTATGGACTTCTATGAGGCAGGTACAGATGTATAGGTGTTTGGATACACAGATGCAGATTGGGCTGGTAGTATGTTTGATAGAAGATCTACCAGCGGATATATGTTCTCTCTTGGTAGTGTAGCAGTTACTTGGAGCAGCAAAAAGCAACCTACAGTTGCTTTGTCGAGTACAGAGGCTGAGTATAGAGGCGCTGCTATAGCAACATGTGAGGTAGTATGGCTACAAATGTTATTGGCTGATTTAGATGTGCAGGTGGAAGGTCCAGTTGTCATTTATTGTGACAACATGAGCAGTATACAGTTGGCTAGGAACCCTGTGTTCCATACTAGGACAAAACATATTGAGGTACACTACCACTTTGTGAGAGAGAAGGTACTAGCAGGTGAGATTGACTTGGTGTATGTCAATACACAGGATCAGATAGCTGACATCTTCACGAAGGCATTGGGTATAGAGAAGCTTCAAAAGTTTCGAACCCTACCGACCCTAATTATCCTTACCTTAGGTCTCCTTGTAAAATAGATCATGGACAACCCCGTCATCCTCAGTTGGCCAACTTGTTGGTTATCTCCTAGATTCCTTGTAGTACCTATGTACCTTTATCTTTGATCTTAATTGATCAAGATTGTCTATCCCCTTGACCATGGTTGGTCAAGATGGTTCCGTTTAGAATAGTTCCTACTCCATTTTAAGTATAATCTTCTTAAGCCCTCTTAATAATACTCACATGCGCTTAAGCTTTTACCTATCCCTCTTGAAGTCACCAAGGACTTTGACATGGGACTCATAGATCTCAGTTCCATTTGGTAGATTACAAACAACGTTAAATTTTCCCAACAAATTTAATTCACACAACGTAATGCCATGCCTTCATTTCAATGCTTACAATTTCGATATAATCCATACGATATTTTATGCCACACATGCGAAGGTGCTTTCTATACATGCAATCTTAACATTATCCTCTATGTAATTATTTACATGATCTATAACCTTCTTGAATGATCTAACTTTATGTGATCATTGTATGAGTCTAATTGCACTTTAATCTTTTTTGCAACTTATTACAAGTACCTTAGAATCCTTCTTGCGATACGGAGATGCACTTTGCTTCTTTCGATGTCCTCTGAAATGTATTTTGCAAGAACTTGTGCAAGGAGAAATGCACTTTATGCAAGAATTCATGCAAGAATTTTTGGTAATTTACGATGCAATTATCTAATCAATTCCACCTATTATGATGACATCTTACATCGGAAATTATCTTGCTTGTTACATACATCACAACTAAGTTCATACCTAGGAAATTATCAAGCACGCAATTAATGTGATGCATGTGAATATGATTTTTCACCGTGATAATTATAACCTATGATTTAATAATAGAGCAACCTGGGTTGGACTGATGTCATGATTCCAGTGGTATTGATGCTTGATGAACCGTTCGCGGTTGCGGTGCTACCTTGTTTCGAAGAGAGAGAGATAAAAAAATTGTGTTAAATTTAAAAATTTTAAGGGGGGGTTCTTATGGGGAAGGTTCGGGGGGGGGGGGGGGGGGGGGGGGGGGGCTATTACATAGGTGTAGTGATTGTGGCACTCATTAAGTGAGATCTTCTTTTCCCTTCTCGCTCTTGTCTTTCTTTTTCATCTTTTCATTCTCTTTTTTTTTAATGTTTCCTCGTTTTTCCCTTTTTCTCTTTTTTGCTTTTCTTCTTTTTCTTTCTCTTTTTGTTTTTGAACAAACAATTTAAATGAGGGAGCATGCTAAGAAGCATCCCTCGGAGCCAGGGTCAAACTACATGGTGGCTTGAGGGCTTTGCTGTGAGAGGAATGCCCTACTTTCTAGATACCCCTTTAAGCTGGTTTTGACATTGAGTGGAGTAGATGAAAAAAATGGGTGGTTACACTTGGTGAATCTATTGTCACTCATGTCCTCTAAGAGGCTCATGCAAAATGCTGGCAGGAGGGTGGCTCTCATCTCATGAGGTGCACCATTGCACAACTATCAATCCCAATGTTGAGGTAAAAAAGGAGGGGCGATAGCCACTCTTCCTCTGCAATAGGATTTTGTTTTAATAATACTCGTAGTAGGCGGAGGTAGTTACAAGTGATGATAAAAGTAAGGTCAGGGCATGAGGAGAATTCATTTAGGAAACTTGTTATAGAGGGGCATAGATCCCTTTTCATAAAAATTAGGCTTGCTCCTCAAGGATTGAGATGTTTACATTATAGATTAATGGGAAGTCATATCTACTATGCACCTTTGGGTTGAAATCAACTTTGATTCTTCTTGGGTAGGGAATGTAGATAGGATCATCCTGCTCTTAAGATAGTGTACTGCAGAAAGTAGTCTAGGCCTCCAAGCTAGAGTCCTAGATGTTCCGACACCACCTTGTTTGTGCCTTATATCCCTCTACCCTCTGGGGTGCCTCCACTGTCTTGTCTTCCTAGTAATTGGAAAGTTCCTATAATAGCCACCTTGTGGGATGTCTTCTTCGGTCCTTGAGCCATGTCCTTCCCAGACTAGCTGAGAGCTTGATGACATCATCCACCACCCTAGGAGATAGTACTCTGTCCAATGAGCGAGGGTAGGTGAAAGAGAACTTGAAGGGGCTACTGTTCTCCCATTGCTCCCACACCGCAATTTCCTAGCCTCAGTTGATGGGATTGCACTCTTCACTTTGAGGGATGGCCACTTGAGGAACTTGTGGTGTCCTAGCTGGAAACTTCTTGTGGGTGGTTTCCACTTGCTCCTTGCGCCTGTGCCTTGCCTCCACCATTTATTTAGGTGGTCCTGCTTCCTCCCCTTGCTTTTTCAATTTCTCTTGTGGTAGCAAAGGGGGGTTTGATTCCTGCATTAGCTCCTCCTCTTGATGATTTTCTTTGAAGTCAAGTCCTTCCTCTTGGACCGGCCCTATTGGCTCTTGTTGCAATGGTTGTACTAGTTTTTTTGGCTCTCGAGTCCTAGCAAAGTAAGTTCTTATGCCGTTAAGCCAGTTGAGAGTAGGTGAGCATGTTGCTCCTCTAGTCCCAAACTGATACTAGTCCCAGGTGCCCTGTTATGTAGTCCATGATGTAGAGCCCTCCTTGCCACTTCTAATTTTCTCTTGAGCTGTTTCGCCATCTCTTCTCCTCCTGGCTATGTGACATTCAACACTGTTCGTAAGAATACATGTTGTTGCTTCACCATGTGTGTCAATAGCTACGACTTTTCTTTCTGCTACTAGGAGACACTCACTCTCGACTTGGGCAAGCTTGTAGGCCAAGTTTCTGACTCGATCTTCATTTTTGTCTAACCATTATTTTGCTCTTCCCTTCATCTAATCTAACCCTTGGTTTTGATACTGGGCCAGAGTGGCAATGACTTGCTCTTGCTCTTGCCACATTGTATTCATTTTCTTGAGCTCATGGGTTTTTATCGTTACCTGCTCTTTAAGTATTCCTTGCTCATGAAGAGCTAACTGCAGTTGGTTGTGTAGCTCGGCTAGTTTCCTCTTGTTCTCCTCATCTCATTGGTTCCATACATCATGTAGCTCCTTCGTAGTCTATTGTTTTTGCCTCTTCAACTCCTTTATTTCTAGTTCTAGGCACTTATTTTTGTGGGAGTTGAAGGCACACATTTTTTCCAAGGAGAAGTGATTTTCCATCTCTTCCTTATATAGCTCCTTGAGACTCTCCTCTCCCTCTCTCGTCTTTAGGGCCTCTTTTAATGAAATCATTTCCCTATTAATGATTTTCATCACTCTTGCTTACTCCATCCTATAGTCTATGAATGCATCCTTTTCTTTTTTCAAGCTCAGCACAACAAGGGTGGCCTTTTTGTCCTTAGCTGCCTTGTGGAGTTGGTTCTAAAATTCTTCCACCAATTCATCTTGATCTTCATTATGGCGGATGGCCGAAGGTATCGAAGTGGTTGAGACTTCCAAGTGGGGTACCTTTGGCCCTTGGTGTGACTCAACATCAATAACTAGTCTCTTGGTTCCTATAAGAGGGGCTCCTTTGCTGGGTACATGTGCAATCTCTTGTACCTTGTTGACTAGGTATTGTAGCCAAGCCATGAGGTTGCTTTCATTGACCGTTCCGTCTGTAGCACCCTGTGTTGGGGTGATCATCAGTGTGGCAAAGACTGGTGGGATGGGGTGCATTGGGGTTTTGCCCTTGTCTTTCACCATCGGTCTTGGTCTATCTTCCTTTGCTACTGCACTTGTACTCGACACATCCTCCCCCACTGGGTTCATCATCGCCAATTCTTGAGATTGGGAGGGGTGCTCCAGGGTCTCAAAATAGCGAGAGAAATATCCTGTTCTTCTTGTTTCCTCAACCTTGCCTCTTTCTCCTCTTGCCTCTTTTGGCACTCTTCTTTTAGTCTTTTTGACTCCTCTTCTACCCTTTCTAGCTATGTGTTCTCCTCAATGGTGGAGCGAGCCTTCCGTATGGGGATCTTGAGGGTAATCTTCCTTCTTTCCCCTTGGATTGAGTGCTCTTATTCTTGCTACTGACTAACCATTCTTTCACTTGAGGCTTCTTGGTGTTGAGGTGGTTAGTCTCGCCCCTCCTCATTAATGACTCTTGCTGCATTGTTTTATTGCTCTTCACGGGTTTCTTCTCTCTCCTATTCTCCTCCTGAGATTGAGATTGTCAAGATTGCTAGGGTGGGGGAGCGATGCTCCTCATGGGCTGGTGATAGCTCTTGGTGAGCTAGTGATGGCTCCCGTGTTTCCTCCACCACCTCTCTCTTTGCCTTTTGTAGTGCTTCCTGGATGATGGTTGCTAGTACTCCTCCAAAGCCTGTGGTTGAGGCCTTGGAGGCAGGTTTCTTCCTTTTGGATTCTACAGCTAAAATCTTTGCCGAGGACTTGTATCGTTTTTTGAACATAGGCATTCCAATTTACCTCATCTAGGGCGTTGGCTGCAAGGTTTCTAGCAAGGGCACCCCGATTCCACTCATTAGAGCATTGTATCTTTGGATTGAAAAGAGTGTATGGATCATCTTGGCCTTCAACCAAATTGTGGGATCTGGGATATCTGCTAGGCTAATGGTGTAGACCCTTCTCTTGTCCATCTGTAGCATTCCATACACATCTCTCTTGGGTCTTCTTTCTGGCTTCTTTGCTAGCCCCAATGCCTTTTCTACGATCTCTGGGCTAAGGGGGACTACCACACTTCTAGAAGTATTTCCCTACCTGACGGTCACTGTGCCAATGTTCCTTTGGACATTGAAGGTCCTTAGGAATTCAGTGCACTTGCTGTGGTCTATTTCTTGTCCCACCTTCTCTAGGTACTTGGTAAAGTTGCATTGTTCCACCATTTGGGCCACCGGCTCTTCGGCTAATCACCACTCCTTTAAGGTTGTGGATGTTATGGTACTATAATTGGTTGAATGCCCTGATTTCTAGGGCTAGTGCATATCTTCTGTGCTTTTCTCTAAAAAGGGAAGCCTATTGGCTTTATCTTGGTGTCCTGCTATTTAGGTTCCTGTTGCCACACAACATCCACCATTAGTTCTCTCTAATGGGCGTCTCTTGCACAAAAAGTAAGCTGACTAGAAAGATTAATATTTGAAAGTAAAAACTCTCATACAATGAGGAATAATACCCACAAAAACCTGCAAGTTAAGAATTCACATACCAATCAATCCATACCTTCATTCTTTTCCTTTTTATATTGAATTCTCATTTGAGTTTTCATCCATTACCCCCCCCTTCCCCCTAGAAGGATGAAAATCATTCCTAGGATTGTGGGAATCAAGGTATATGGGGCTTCAACAGCATATGCATGGTGTGTCTTACTATCTCAAGAACCAGTCCTAAAACTTGGGGTTATATTCAAGGGTTGCATAACAGTCCAAATCATGTGGACGAATCCCTACTTGTGTGATGTACGTCAATATGTCAACCAAGAGGTCACCTGAGTTGAGTCAACTTGCAAGGTGGAGTTCCTCCTCTATTAGAATCTTATCCAAGCATGGGTGAAGCATAACGTTGTCTTCTAAGGGCTGATTCTTGGTTATGGCCAACACCCTAAAGGAGGTTGGGGCCACTCATAGTTCTTGGCTAACATGGTGAATGTGGCATCCAAGCATCTGATGCAGGTGACTAAATCATCCCCCGTATTCGCGGCTAGGTCCAAGTCCATCGCAAGGATAGATTTACGCTTATAGGAGGGTTTGAGGTCTGCACGGGAGATTAGGGTTTGGTTGAGCTGGATAGCTCAACTACTAATGCCTGTCTTTTGGGGTGTTCAATGGGGAGTCTGTCGGCCACTTGTGTGATAGATTGGTCCTATGGCTCAATTGATGTACTACTCTTGGCCTATGGGGCAGTCGAGACACTGGAAGTTTTAGGTTGAGTTGGCCTAGGGCCTAGGGCACTGGTTGCAGCTTTGGTTGATAGACTCTATGAGGTTCTATTTATTTGGTGCTTTTTGGGCAATGGATTTCTCATCCCTAATTGGCTCACCACTTTGTGGAGATGGGCTAGAGGGCTTGGATTGAGGAGCACGTGTACCATTGTCATGACATTGCGCGTCTACCACTGCAAACCTGAGGGCAAAATTTTCTGCCAAGATTTTGGACTCTTGAGTTAACATCATTATCAATTTATTTTCCATTGTGTGTTTCTTTTGTGTTTGCATTTGCATGACGCACAAGCACATGTAGTTTGGCTAGGCACAAATTCCTCAATGCATTCATAATTTTTTGTGGAGCATCGCTCGATTGATTGCAAAGCATGGGTTCTAATTTGCAAATTGCATGCGTGATAGGGCACGGAGTTCTTTTCCAAAGCATGTTCTTGATAGGGCACAATGCATGGAAAAACAAGTTTCTAACTCAAGAACTTGAGGAAAAGAATGCAATATTGATCCTTCGTGACTTGTAATACAGATGTTGCCAGCAGGAAGAGGTGATGGTAGAGCTGATACATGCGACTACCATGAGTAATCTCTTGCAAGCTGATGACACTCAAAGAAGCATAAAAAAAGGCACAAAAGAATCCAAGCATGCATCATATTTTTATTTTTAGTCAAGAGACTAATACTACATTGTTGCAAAATCAATAAAATACACACTTACATGAGGGGACCACATCCACATCCATCATAAATAAATGGTATACACAAAAGTGTTGCGTGCATGCATTTGTGAAGGGTAGGAATACTCAAAATTAAAGGCCAAAGGTCTTATAATATCAAATGTATCAAAAATTCAAAGAAATAATAAAATAAGAAGGGGTGTGTTTTTTGGGGAAGAGGTGGGGTGGAGTGCATAAGTGGTTATGTGCCTCTTTCCCTTCCCTCTCTTGTCCAATCGCATATTCTCCTTTTGGTGGTGCAAAAATTTGTTCTCTCTCCTCTCTCCTCTATCTTTTTTGCATAAATTTCTATTTTCCCTTTTGTTCTTGCATAATGATTGAAGCTATGGATAAAGATGATGAAGATGACAAATTGGTTCATTATTAAAAGAGAGATTTATGGTTTCTTGTCAGTTTTTGAGATTAATGGTAGAGCCATACACATAGATTTTGTGTGCTTTGTCCCTGGTTTTGTGGTTGATTATGTTCATGGGAGGGTTGCTGTCATTTTGGTGCGCAGTCGGGGAAACAAGCTGATCTCAAATCTGAGTTGGAATGTGAAGGAGGCAATTGCTACTATGATTTTTTAGTTTTGATTACAACACATACCACTTGTACAAATATCCTTCCCTACAACCAAGGGAGTAAAGGTTCTCTTAATCATGCTGTCTGGCATGCTACAATCAGCCTTGAGCAATGACCACACCAAAAAAGAGAACAAGATCATGAAGAGAGGGAAGAAGAAAGGCAAGAAGCCCAATGGTGTTTCTAGTCCACAATTGCACCTGGAATTTGAGAGCAAGAGAGAGATAATTGGAGGCACAAATGAAAGGACTGTAGATATGGTCACAACTATCCTTCTTGGGGGGGCACAATAAAGGCAGACATCGTTCAATGGTCATAGAAGAGGATGGCTAGAAAAAGAATAAATTTTTGAGGTTGCATCCTGTCTCATTTAGTGATGTAACATTGGATTTGGGTCATAGTGATGTAACATTGGATTTGGGTCACCACTCGTAGAGCATGATATCATGGGCTACACATCAGCACTGCATCAATCCATATTATTAGAAGAAAGAGAAGAAGAAAGGAGGGGCAATGAGATTCTAGAGAGAGAGAGAAAGAGAATCTGAAGAGCAACATGAGGGTTTTTCTTCGTAGATGTGGTTGTGGAAGCCGCACGAGTTCATGCAAAATCACTCCACTGCCACGTCCACCGCCGTCAATACCAGGTACACCACCTCCGATTTTTCGCTTCACCCACAGAGCACCTACTGCCAGCGCCTCGATGTCCGAGCACTTCAGAGATTTCCCCTTTGAATACACCCCGTTCGTGATCTTGCCGTCGAGTGTGACATAGGCTGGGACAGAGGCATTAAGCTTGTCATGATAGGCGGAGAGGGTTCCCACCAGGAGCTCACGGAGGGGTGGCGTGCTAACGACCAAGGGAGAGAGCGAGGAGAGGAAGTCGGTGATGACAAAGTGCTGGGTGGGTGTGAAGGCGCCATACCAGATAAGGTAGACGGAGAGCCGTTTGGGGCTGGTGAGGAGGGGCCCGTTGTGGTAAGAGAGAATGAGGGGCGTAGTTGGGACCAAAGCCGCCAGCCGACAGCTATTCAAAGGCCTGCACGAAGCACCACCATGCAGCATAACAACACACACTAGCAATAACACCCGGACATTGAATCGCTTACACATAATGAGAGAGAGAGAGAGAGAGAGAGGAGGCATTTGTGTCAGACACAGTAGAAGAGTCACATCCCATCAAAAGAAGAAGAAGAAGAATAAGAAGAACTTGTATCAGAAGAAGGCAGAGAGAGCACAAGAGCCTCGATTCTTGCTGTCTCCCCCTTGCCATGCGAGAGAGAGAGGTTTTCCCCTGTCCCAACAGGTCCAACAGTTGTGCTTCCCTTTCCCCCCTCCTTATCCACCCTTTGCCCTTTCTTTCCCTCTTCTCCACCAAAAACCTTATCCCTAATCATGAGCAACCAAAGACACCCATGAAAGGAAAGGAGGAGAGAGAAAAACTTTTTCATTGTGTGGTCAAAGGAGTCCCCTTTCAAAATTCCCTTCATTCCTTCAAGCTTGGTATTCCTAGCCCACCTCCTCTTTTTCCTCAATTCCTCTCTTTCCTTTGTCCTTTCCTATGAAATCCGTGCAATGACCTAATGAGAAAAGTTAAAACTCCATGACCCTTAAAATTTATAATTAAGCTTTCAAATGGAAACCCTAATGATATTAATCTAAAAATCTTCATCCTCATATCTCATAATATTAACAAATCCCACTCCATATAAGGAGAAATATGTAAAGTTATATCTACAACATCAACTTATTCTTTCAAGTGCCTTCGGAGCTACGTGATGGATGGAATCATTCATCTTCCTTCATTGTGGGATGGAAAAGTTATTCTCATGGATCCTTATAGAAGATTGAACCCTATCTTTTGAAGACTATACAAGTTTTCAGTGTGGGAGTATGATGGAGGCAGGAGTTCCCTTACTCTGGTGGTCGTGGATTTGGAGTCCCATACCCTACCATGGCTAGGCCTCATCCTTGTGATCGAAGTTGTTTTACTAACAATTTTGGAAATGTTTTATGTTATACAGTGGTTCTTCTTTGACAAGGTTCGCGAGGATGCTTCCTTTCTAAGTGTGGGGATATGTTGAGAGTGGAAAAAGACTGAATTTTTGACTGATTTTTGTTATTTTTGAGGTTTGAATGATTGATTTTTGATGGATTTAGAGTGATGTATGGTTGTTAATGAAAGTGTTTGAGAGTGTTTTGGATGATATTGATTATGTTTTAGAATTTCATGATGATTTTTAGTAGAAATATGAAGCTCTGTGATGTTCTGATAGGTTTTGTTGAGGTTGGTTCTGATACCTTCTGTATAGCTTCTGTTTTGTTTTGATTTTCTTTTGTATGAAGCATGGATTGATGATTGATGAAGGTTGAAATGTTTTGAAAGCTTATTGAATAGTTTTTGATAGTTTGGAATGGTTTTAGTATGATTTATGAGGATTTGATGTTCTCTGATGACCTTCTGTAACCCTCTATAAACCTTCTGTAGAGCCTCTGTCTCTGCTCTGTATCTGTTCTGTCTCTACTTTGTTCTTGTTCTATATTTATTCTGTAAATCTTCTGTAAGTGTTCTGTAGAATGTATGTGTGACTTTGAAAAAGTTTTCTAACATTTGGAAAGGATGAATCTAAGTTCAAAAGAGCTAAAACAAATGGAAGAAGCAGTTGCTGAAGATTGAGGAAGAGAAGATTGAAGTGATAGTGATAGTAGCAAGCTATAAAGAGACACTGTAGTGGTCTGGTGCCTCTTCACATCAGACATACCTCTTGGGAGGTGCATCCACGACCTAAGAAGGATTATTGAGAGTCATTATTGAGTATTGTAGTGAGGAGATGATGTACTATTGAGAGAGAGAGAGAGAGAGAGAGAGAGAGAGAGAGAGCCAGAGATAGTCAATTTCTATCAAAACAACGTAACTGTATATGAGAGATTGAGAGAGAAAACTGTGAAGACATTGAAGAAGAATACTATGTGATTGATTTCCATTCAAAAATGGTGTATTATTTTATGTTCCTTGTTCTATTGATGGATTCTATGAAGATGTTGAAGATTATGGTTGATTCTATCAAATCCGTGGGAGATATCTACTATGATGCTATGTGAAGAATTATTGTTTTCTTTGTTTTGGTCATCAAAATCATGAAATAAAAGCTTGTTGATATTACAAGATAGATTTTCTTACAGTAGAATCCCTTTTTCCTTGGTGTTCCTCTTGGGGCTTCATGAAGAAGCACAAAAACAAGGCACAAAAGAATCCAAGCATGCATCATATTTTTATTTTTGCAAAAAACATTGTTGCAAAATCACTAAAATACACACTTACATGAGGGGGCCACATCCACATCCATCATAAATGGTATACAAAAAAGTGTTACATACATGCATTTGTGAAGGGTAGGAATACTCAAAATTAAAGGCCAAAGGTCTTATAATATCAAATGTATCAAAAATTCAAAGAAATAATAAAATACGAAGGGGTGTGCTTTTTGGGGAAGAGGTGGGGGGAGTGCACGAGTGGTTATGTGCCTCTTTCCCTTCCCTCTCTTGTCCAATCGCATATTCTACTTTTAGTGGTGTAAAAATTTGTTCTCTCTCCTCTCTCCTCTGTCTTTTATGCAGAAATTTCTATTTTCCCTTTTGTTCTTGCATAATGATTGAAGCTATGGATGAAGATGATGAAGATGACAAATTGGTTCATTATTAAAAGAGAGATTTATGGTCTCTTGTTAGTTTTTGAGATTAATGGCAGAGCCATACACATAGATTTTGTGTGCTTTGTCCTTGGTTTTGTGGTTGATTATGTTCGTGGGAGGGTTGCTGTCACAAGCTTTCACTGAGACCAGCATTGACTTCAAGCACGTCCCAAATGGTGGAAAACATTTCTATGATCATGTTCTACTTACTAATGTGCTTCTTTGGGCAATTGAAAACATGCCCCTATACATATTTTCCTAATATCTTGAGATAGTAATTTGTAATTCTCCTCCACAAATTAAAGACGTTGAGGTACAATATCTTACTTACTTGTTAAACCCACAAAAGGATGGCTATAGATCTTGTCACTGCTACAAGTAAAGTTTGGGAATGGCAAGATATCGCAAAAGGTGAAGGGTTATGGAGTTAGATCCTTGCTGATAACATCACAGTACTTCATGTAGATATGGCTCCAACAAATGATTAACAAACACAAGTTAGTGAAGTCAATGTTGAGAGGAATGCCAATAATGCTGAGATTGGATCAGTTCAAGCTGTAGCAAAGTGCAGTCCACCCCTACTAAAGTTTTAAGGCAAGGACTTCTTCTACTCCTATAAATTCTTCTTCGTCATGCTCCAACTCCTTCTACTCCTATAAATTCTTCCAAAAGTAATTGAGTACACCATTGTATATGGTGCGATAGTCCAGACCATGAGCACAAGGACTATCAAGACTTTGGACAGGCAAAAAGACTAAATTTGGTGGTCTGGAAGGACAGCATGATATGTTTCGGAGACACAGAGAAACCACTCAAAACAAATTTTGGCAAAGGAAGTATGAAGAAATTATTGGAGGAAACTCTCTTACATTCTTCTTATGTGAAGCAAGAGGTGGCAAGAGAAGCTGATGCCTATGGTCTTCAATTGGAGTAGTTATTGAAAGATAAGTCTCCTTTATGGTCCTATGCAGTGCACGCAGAAAAGAAAGGTAAAGCTTGATCATCTGAACTTTCATTCATAGGAGATGCAATTAGAAAAGGGACTAGATGGAATGATCGCGTAGATGTCTTCTCTAGACATGCTTATATTGCAAAATCTCAAGGGTTTGAAGCACTTGTTGAAGAAAAGCGCAAAAGAGATAATGATTAACCTGAAGGATCAAAGAAGATAACTAGCAGGAGTGAGCGAGTTCTTCAGCCTTCTTCTTCAGGACTAGAGCAGAGTATGGCCAACGTATAGAAGCCAAAAGTGCAAGAAGACCAAAAGTCCCCAAAGTTAAAGGATTCAAAGTCGAAGAAGCAACCTGGATTCAAGCTGCTGTCCGACATCGAGACATCCACAGACTTGAAAAAGGTACTTGAGTATTGAATTCTTAATTGTAAAATTGAATTTACACTTGGAGAAGTTTTAGGGATTGTCAAAAGAGAGTTTCAAGATGTTATTATTGACATCATAAAATGAAAGCGCCAAATTATTGAAGAGCCAACATAGGATATGATGCATCGAGAGGCTTTAGCTGTTGCTGAGGCTATTCTCTATGGATTACAAATTAAAGAGGTTGATTATGATGAAGAGACCATTGAGGAGCCTATAGATGGAGCTCTATGTATGCAGTCCAAGAAGTCTCTTCATCCTTTACTTCAACTCGTACAGTATGATGAGAGCAAAGATGCACCTAGATTGGTGCCTCGTAGCCATTTTTCTTGAAGTCACTGGGCTCGTGCGACTACAAAAACTGTCATCAAGCTTGGTGAGACTAACTCTTTGTGTTGCTCTTTTGGATAATGGTTTCGAGATTAATGTAATTGTGCGAGGATTATATGATACTGGTAGATGGCCAGTTGATGTGGATCATGCGGCCAACAACACTGCAGGAGATTTACATGCTGCTTGTCCAAATCTAAAGATTTCTATTGGAGATATGGGTGAGTCGTATCATTTCTTTGTACAAACCTCTTGTTCTTATCCTATTATTTTGGGGCAGCCATTTTACTAAGTCTCGAACGGAGACTAAGGTTCAAGATGATGGGTCTGCCTATGCACAAATCTGAAGCAAGGATGGGAAGAGAGCTGTCCAGTTCATGACTGTTTGTATTAATCATTAGTGAAATAAAGATTCTTTCAGGGATTCCCCTCTTCCAATAGGAGAGCCAAATTTTTGCTAGGTACCATTGTCTTGCGAAACGATGGTGGTACAAGTCAGGGAAAGCTCTCCCCTCCTGGTAGCGGCAATTTTTCCTCATGTGTTTATGGTGTATCCACAAAAAGTACTTTGTGTTTTCAGTACATTTTTTATATGCCTAGATTTGCCAGGCAGTATGTAAAAAGAAAAGAAAAAGAATTGATGATTGTAGGTGTTTTGCATGAAGAAGACCGGATAGATGGTCTCTATGATGGCCTTTCATGCTCAAATACCATGGAAAAACTTTTGGTATTGCTAAATGCTAACAATCAGGAATTGTCATATGTCTTACAGGTTCATTCTCTGGCAATGTATGTGAGATTGCTAATTTCATGCTTCAAAAGAATTTGGGTGTTGAGGATACTCAGCAAAAAGGATTCCATACTGACATATTTCAGCAAAAAGATTTGGGTGTTGCTATTTATACACAACAAAATTTGTGTTTTCCAGGGTATTTTCATCGAAGGGTGAAATTTGCAAGTTGTAGCAATGAAGCTAGAGTTCAGACAAAATATAAGACAGTTGACAAGAAGGTTAGACCAGTTGCAGGACCACTACGTTTGGACAGTGATGAGATGATTAGGAGAGCTACTATATGCAACCCCCTTTGCGAGATCCTGCACGTATCGGGCATAAGTTTTCAATTGAGATATTGAAAGAGATGAAGATTGGGACTAAAGATTTTTTACTTCCTGAAGAGGTAAGATGTTTTGAAAAGATGTTATGCAAGCATGAAAAATCTTTTGCTTTCTTTCCACATGAGATTGGATGTGTTGATCCTAGGGTTGTGACGCCTATGGTTATTTTTACCATTCCGCATGTCCCTTGGAATTTACGGCCTATTCCTGTGCCGAGGGCTCACTTGCCCAAACTAGTAGAACTCTTGGATGAGTGGATCAGGATGGGGATTATAGAACCATCTTCAGCTCCATATTCCAATAGATAGCTCACAATTCCTCATAAGAATGGGACACTCTGATTCATACAGGACCTACAACTGGTAAAGAAGGTCGCTATTCAAAATGTTGGTGCTGGACCTATTCTGGATGAGTTCGCTGAAGCTTTTGCTGGACATGCTATCTATTCACTCGGCAATCTTTATTCCAGATATGATCAGTTCCAACTTGCCCCTGAGAGCAGAGATTTCACTACGATGAAGACACCTCTAGGTCTTGTCCGAATGTGTATGCTTCCACAAGGAGCTACTAATTTGGTGGCCCATATGATGAATAGGATGAACAAGGTTCTACAAGATTTTATTCCTAAGTATACTATGCCTTTCATTGATGACTTACCTATCAAGGGATGTTTGGAAGAAGGTAAAGATGATTCTTTAGATGATCATGGATGCAGATTCTTTGTGGCTTCACATATTAGAGATGTTGAGAGGGTTCTTTGCAGACTGGAAGAAGTAAATCAGATCTTGTCAGGATTGAAGTCTATTTTTGGTGCCAGGGAAGTTTTGATTGTTGGTCATATGTGTGGATATTATGGCAGGAAGCCATAGAAAAGATTGCAGAGACTTGCTCTTCTACTTTGGAGGTTCACAGGTTTCTTGGAGCTTGTGTGTTTTATCTTATTTGGATTCCTCACTTTGCTCATATTGCAGATGATCTTTATCAACTCTTAAGGAAAGGGCAACGTTTTTCTTGGGAGATAAAACATGCTAAAGCCATGCAAAAATTGAAGGAATTATTGAAATCCGCTCCAACTCTTTGAAAGGCAGATTATGGGTGTGGAAGACCTATTGTGCTTACTGTTGATACTAGTCCTATCGGCATTGGATGTGCTATTGGCCAAGATGATGCAGATGGGAATAGGTATGCTATTCGGTTTGGGGCAAAAGTCCTAAACGAGCGACAACGAAGGTATCTACAAGTTAAAAGAGAGCTCTTGGGAGTTGTCACTGCTCTCAAAAATGACAAAGAGTACTTCATTGGAGCCATTGTGGTGGTCGAGACTAATTGTTTGCCCCTTCTAAGTATGATCATGAGTTGTTCCACTCCAGATATTGCCATGCTGCTTAGGTGGATTGGATACATAAAATCCATGAATCCTAAGTTCAGGCACATAGCAGGTAAAGGCAGCCTAGTAGCTGATATGCTTTCACGAGCGAGGTATAATGATATGGATTTTTCTTGCATTGATGATGCTAATGATGGGGCTCATCTTTCAGTCATACATACTGATCATACTTGTCATGTGTCTTCTTTGGAAAGCTTTGATGAATCTATGTATACAGGAGAGTACATACAGATTGTGGTCGTTATTTGAGTACTATGTCTAGACAGGATGGATGGATTGATGCAGACTTTAAAAAGATTAGAAGAAAAGCTTATGGTTTCTTCTTGCGAAGTGGGCTACTTTGGAAGCATCCACGAAAGCAAGGAGGACAACCATTGAGAGTTGTTTGTGATAAAGCTTCACAGGTGCGTACCATGAAAGAATTCCATGAAATTCTTTGGGTTGGACATTGATTTGTATGGGCGACCTATGAGAAGATCAAAGAACGCTATTGGTGGAAAGGCGTGTATAGAGATATCTCACAGTTTGTTGAGACATGCCCTGATTGACAGTTGTTCTCTTCAGTGAGGCATAAAGATGAGCTTCATCCTACCTATCCATTATGTATTCATTACATGTGGGTTCTTGATTTGATTACTATGCTTGTTGGTTTATGGCAGATGCACTATATTGTTTTGGCACGAGAAGATCTCACAAATCAAGTGGAAGGAAGAGCATTACGAACAAAGTCTACTTCAATGGTTTGTAAGTTTCTTTTGGAGGATGTTATTTGCAAGTATGGATGTATTGAAAAAGTTATTATAGATAGAGGTGAGTAGGATGCTAATGAGGCTAGAGAGTTTTTCTCCCACCTTGGCATTAAACTTTCTTTGACTTCGGTATATAATCCAAAAGGCAACGGGAAGAGTGAAAGAGGTCATTCACCGATTGTAAAAGCCTTGGCCAAAGCATGCGGAGAATGGGTTTGAGATTGGCCTAGGTTATTGCCTTATGCCTTATGGGCCAATCGCACTACTCATAGTGTGACTATAGGATATATGCTAGCTGAGTTGATGAATGGATAGAAGCCAGTCATGCCTACAGAGACTTGCACACTTACCTGGAGTGCTTTACCGTGGCAGCAAGAAGAGATGTCTAGAGAAGATCTTTCGGCACTTCGTATTCGTCAATTGGAGAGAAGACCTGAAGATATTGAGAGAACAATTCAAAAGCTCAAAGAGGCCATAATTCGTAACAAAGATCACTTTGATACCAAACATAGATTGAGGCCTAAAGAGATTAAACAGGGAGATTGGGTGTTGGTCTATGACCACAATCTAGACAACCAGTATAGTGACATCCACAAGGTTTCCAGACGATGGTTTGGACCCTACTTAGTATAGCACGTCCATGACAATGCTACATATTCCTTAGCAGAAGTTGATGCCTTGCGGATTCTGATTGTAGGGAAGAGAATCAAACTCTTCAAGAGAAGAGATGCTACAACCTATGCAGTCAAGGAGTTGAATGATGCAAATTACGATGGACTTGAGACATGAGAGGATGAATATAAAGATGTGGACATTGAAAATGCTTTTGCAGAAGATGAAGAGATTCCATTGATCGTCAAGCTTGGCGGTGATGAGGATAGGTAGTTGTGGCCCATCCAGAGGATGTGCACATTTGGAGGGGGTAGATGTCGTGATGCTGCACGTCTGCCACTCCAAACCTGAGGGAAAAAAAATTTGCCAAAATTTTGGACTCTTAAGTCAGTGTCATTATCAGTTTATTTTCCATTGTGTGTTTATTTTGTGTTTGCATTCGCATGACGCACAAGTACATGTTGTTGGGCTAGGCACAAATTCCTCAATGCATTCATAATTTTTTGTGGAGCATCGCTCGATTGATTGCAAAGCATGGGTTCTAATTTGCAAATTTCATGCGTGATTGGGCACGGAGTTCTTTTCCAAAGCATGTTCTTGATAGGGCAGAATGCATGGAAAAACAAGTTTTTGACTCAAGAACTTGAGGAAAAGAATATAATATTGATCCTTTGTGACTTGTAATTCGGATGTTGCCAGCAGGAAGAGGCGATGGTAGAGATGATACATGCGACTACCACAAGTAACCTCTTGCAAGCTTTCACTGAGACGAGCATTGACTTCAAGCACGTCCCAAACGGTGACAAAAATTCTTGTGATCATGTTCTACTTACTAATGTGCTTCTTTGGGCAATTGAAAACATGCCCCTTTTCCTCAATGCTTTTCAATGTGAGAACTCTCATCAAATCTCATCCCAATCTAAGAAAATCAAGCAGAGGGTACTAACAACTCTACCCAAGAGGTCGAAGACCACTCTGATACTAATTGTTGGATTTAAGGTTGCAAGAATGCAAGTATAGAGCTTGGAGAAGAAGAAGCTTGAGAGAACAACCCAAATGTATTGAGAGGTATCTTTGATTATGGTTGATCAAATGTCAAGAGGCCTAGTTTAGCCGTAATCCAATTAAAAATATATTTGTTGTGAAAGGGGGTATGTTGCTCAACCATGTGATTTCTCAATATGGCATTGGTATGGATCTATGGGGAAAGTGTTTGCTATCATGCAAGCTGAGGTATAAGCATCCCAAAATGTCGCCTAAGGTTGTTTTGACAAGTTAAATGGCATGGGAACATGTATGATTGTTGGCCCATGTTGGTCCCCCCCCCCCACCCAAACAATATAGATGCTCCCTTTTGTGTGACCTCTTAACATGGATGCATCTTCAACATCCTCACTACACTCACAGCCTTTATACAATTCCTTGCCTAGGTAGCTTCCATCTCCCCTAGGTAGCTTCCATGGGCAACATTTATGATTGTTGACCCATGTAGTAATCATATTTATGATTTTTGGCCCATGTTGGTCCCTCAACCCCCCCCCACCCAAACAACATAGGCGCTCCCTTCTATCTGACCTCTTAATGTGCATCTTCAACCTCTTCATCTACACTTATAGCCTTTGTACAATTCATTGCCTAGCTGGCTTCCATCTCCCCTATTCCTGCACAACCCCAACAAGGATTACCATAGAAAAGTTTGGCGCCAGTCAACCAAGAAGTGTCCACATCATAGATACATGGAGCTAGTGTGTCACTGGGGATTGCAACCAGTCCTCTACCACCATCAGGGTCTCTAGTGTAGCCCCCTGCACACATTTGGTTGATTTCTTTCTTCAAATTTAATGCAATAGTGCACATATCCAAAGCAAATTTTCTCTAGGATACAAAGTGAAACTTAGCTTTTTGATGGCTCTAACTAATTTTTTAAGAGGGCACAATCCTCATTCCTCCCAACTAGAAGAAGGAGCTCCATGTTCCTATTGATGCATTGGATATTGCCATCATTGTGTACTAATGCAAAAATGGAAAAAAGGTTGAAGGCAGAGTGGAATTATTTTGTGGCAAAAGGGGAATGTCATAGCATGTTGTATTGCATCAAGAAATTTTTCTATTAGTTGCTTGGGTACCCTTGGTATACTTAGTCCACTAAAATGTGATAGGTTGGTTAGCTAGATGGATTGATTATTTCAAGAGTTTGATCATAATGTAGCACATGGGTTAGGACTTCAACATGTGCTGGCCAACTTTTTATCCCACCGGTGAAGCATCAAAAGGCATTGATGATGACTTTTTAAATGTGTAATGTTTGCAACCTCCACTACTTTGGATACTAATCCACCAATCCAAAATGTGCCTCGGTACTTGTACAAAGAAATTTTGGAGTTATTTTCTATAAAGGAAATGCCAAATCACTTGATGAGGGATTATCAAAATCATATGCCACTCTGAAGTAGGAGATATGAAGTTATTCTAGGATATATGTACCACTAGAATTTGACTAGACTACTACAATCAGTTGTGCTACCTGTGGAATAGGATGCAATGATTGAAGAATCTCATCAAGGTTTGTTTGCTAGCCATTTTTTGAATGAAATCACAATGTGTAAGCTTTATACAAGTTGATTTATGTGGCCAACCATGTATGGGAATGTCTTTAAATGGGTTTGCTAATGCAATGTCTATGGGCCAACCTACAATGGTATACCTTCACATTTAATTCTTCCACCAGGACCTCTCCACAAATGGGATTTGGATTTTATTGGCCCAACAAAAGCAACAAACGCAACTCATACATGGAATATCTATATTCTAAGAATCATTGTTTACTACACTAAGTGGCTAGAAGCTTTGTTGTTGTAGGATAACATGGCCAATCTTGTTGTGACCTACTTATGTAAGAACATCATCACCCACTATGGATGTATAATGGAGTTGACCAATTGACCAAAGTACCCATTTTATCACCAATGTGATCCATTGACTAACATTCTTCTTTGTGATCATTCATAAGAAGTCTTCACATTATTACCCGAATTGGTAGAATGCACCAATATAACTTTATGAAAAATCCTTAACAAGCTAGTGGAGTGTCATCTCAAAAAGACTAGGATGTCAAGCTTCCATCAACTTTATGGATTTATCAAACATCTTTCAAGGTGGCTAGTAGAATTTCTTAGGATCAAAAATGAGAAAGGAAAGTGTTTGGCCAAAAAGATGTGAAGTGTTAGGTTTTATGAGGCCCTAGGAAAGGATGGTTGGGGCAAAGCAGCCTTACCATCTGGACTTGATAGAAATGCAATTGCTCTATGCTTCTTCTCTATGGCTCTCAAGATCTAGGATGATGAGCATAGTTAAAGTTGGCTTTTAGATTGGAAGTAATTACTCGTCTCAAGTTCTTTGTCCCAAGAAT
Organism: Lygodium microphyllum; assembly: GCF_053477565.2. Taxonomy (NCBI): domain Eukaryota; kingdom Viridiplantae; phylum Streptophyta; class Polypodiopsida; order Schizaeales; family Lygodiaceae; genus Lygodium; species Lygodium microphyllum. The sequence continues at coordinate 62,189,118 of NC_141160.1, forward strand.
GCATTTAGGAGTGGAGGAAAGATTGTTGACTAAGAAGTCCCTTCCATTTTTCATAGAGGAGCTATAACATTAGATGAAGAATATTTTTAGAGTTTTTATTTGTTGACTAAAGTCAAACACTAGCAAAAGAAGCGAGTAGACTAATTTTCCAAAAAGTAGCTTTTTGAATAGGACCAAGTAGTGCTTGTGTTCAATGCTTGGATGGGAAGATGCCTAGCAAATAGAAGTTCTGATGGAGCAAACCTTTACGTATTCCGCAACATGGGATCTTATGCTTTTTATTTGACAAAAATGTAAGGCCAACTACTAGCTCATACTATTAATGGGTTGACCTCCAGCCTTACCATGATTCTAGCTTGCAATGTCCTTATCTAATCTAGGATGACAAATCAGATTCAAATTTGCTTGTCTTGAAGGTGAATTAGGTCACCAATTAATATGTTTGGAGGCTTCTCTTTGAGAGAAGTAGAAATATCATTACATTATGCTATCGACATGGCTCCACCATCATAGCTTTTCCCTCTTTTGGAGGTGCATTGTCATATATCATATATCTAATTGCAAAGAAAATACAAATATTAATCAAAATACAAATTTTTTTATGTCAATAGGTTTTCTATAGCTTGCTATAGATATATCAAAGAATTTTGTGTGCCAAATCATGATGTTTTGACATCCCATTACATCCAAAACATGCAAAACCCCCAAAATGACTTCCAAAGCTTTGAATGGGAGAAACAATAAAAAGTATTTACCATGTTCTTCTATTTTGTGTGTGATCTTGTTGCTTTTATAAAGAAAAATAGGAAAGCTTTCTAAAAGAATATGAACTATAGTTTGGATCAACTATCTTAGATGAAACAATGTATATCGGATCAGGCACCCTCACTCAATAAATCACTTGCAATCTCTCACCCTCCAATGTCTCCTACCACAAAAATTCACTAGCTCAACTAGTCGCAAATAGAGTCTGTTGTGGCTTGGCCAAGCTATGTAAACTAAATCAAACCCATAGTCAAAGAGACAAGACTCATTGATGGCTATAGTCTAAGTGTACCATGGAGCTCCTAAGCTCTGATGATCCCTTCGGCTTTGTGAGTGTTACCAAGCACCATGTATTTCGATCTCCATGAATTTGTGCAAAGTTGCAACTCCTCGCTTGTCTATCCAAGCCAAGCAAGTCCTCTCTCTCTCTCTCTCTCTCTCTCTCTCTCTCTCTCTCTCTCTCTCTCTCTCTCTCTCTCTCTCTCTCTCTCTCTCTCTCTCTCTCTCTCTCTCTCTCTCTCTCTCTCTCTCTCTCTCTCTCTCTCTCTCTCTCTCTCTCTCTCTCTCTCTCTCTCTCTCTCTCTCTCTCTCTCTCTCTCTCTCTCTCAATCTTTCTTTCTCTATCACAAACTCTCTCTATCACTCTAGCTCTTAGTGTTGACATGACCCAAGCAAGTGAGGAGAAGGTGAGAAGTTACAATTGAGAATCTCACAATAGAGATTAGAATATTAAGATTAGAATAGCTTGACAAGAAACACAATTGTTTCTTCGATCTATAGACTTGCATGCACAAAGATGCTTCCACAAAGAAAGATTTGTGAGAAGAGAATGAAAAAGAATAAGCTTGTTTAAACTCAAATGAGTTCATTAAGGTTTTTTTTCACTTAAATATAGACTTCCTCTTTTACAAAACTGGGCAAGCCTATTAATAAAATTACATGTGATCTGCATTCCCTTTGCCCATAGGGTCATTGATCTCCCATCCAATTTTTCTCTCTCGGTATTTCTTGATTCAGTTGTTGTCATTGCACCTATTAATGCATGATAAATTAGATTACAAGATGCACATGATGCAATATAAGAATTCAAGGAGTTCTAACTAATGGATTTACAATTCATCATATTTTTAGATTTTTACTTTTTTCACAGCTTTAGTCTTGGGCTTTTGGTCTTAAATTTTTGAGGAGGCTCTTGATTACCCTTTAATTTGCTTGCTTGATCTACATTCAGTTAATGTTACCCCTCTCATGAATTAGTGCTAGTCCCATGGCACTTTTGAAGGTGCTTGGGATGTGGATAGAGTGGCCAATGAGGGTAAGAGTTTACACACTGAGATGAGGGATACCTATAAGGAAAGGTACTTTACAATGTGTGATGCCATAGAGATGGATGGTGTGATTGGGAGTTGGGTATATAATGTTAGGCATAGTGTGTGATGTTGTAGAGATAGATAGTATGGTTGGGAGTTGGGTATATATTGTTAGGCATGCCAAGGATTCCTAGGTTTGTCTCACATTTGAGAGCTAAAAGGTAGAGCCTGAGTGGAAGCACATAAGCAAAATCAAAAGCAAGAGCAAGCTAGAGCTATGGTAGATAGAGCAAGAGAGCAAGAGAGAGAGATACCATATGTGGAAACTCCAACAATCACAATGTGTGACTAGCCTTCCCTTATTCAATAGTGACTGACAAAGGAAATTCAGTAGCAGCCTCTATACTATGCCAAAATCCCTTCTGCCACCACAAAGTGAATGAGGTAAGGGCACCACCTAGTCATGGAAGAGCGGACTAGGACACTATGCAAGAGAGAGAGGAGCTTGTGAGGGGGAAGAGAGGAAAATTGAGAGAGAGAGAGAGAGAGAGAGAGAGAGAGAGAGAGAGAGAGAGAGAGAGAGAGAGATAACTACAAAAAATAGATGAATCAATAAAACTTAAGAGGGCACAAGAGATGGAGAACCCTCAAGACATAACCAATATACACAATATGGACACCAATAACATGGGCTTATTACACTGTAGAGCATGCATAAGCTATAGTAAGGGAATGAACTGCATAAGCTCATGAGAGAGAATGGGGAAGGTTCAACAGGGCTGAAGAAGGCCTCTTGGCTCTCTCATTTTTGTAAATTACAAAGGAGAAGGCAAGATAGAATAGGAATTAACACCACCAAAGCTGCATTAAGGCGGTTCCACCAATGTGGAAGCTCCATCTAGATGTTTTGTTGACCAATTTTGTACTTAATCAAGTTCCATCATAGGTGAGTTGTCTCCATTATCCCCCCCATAGTTTGAGTCCAAGCGCTCTCCTATAAAAAAATATAGAGAATCTTCATAAAATAAGATCATATCTAGCAATAATGGAGAGAGAGTAGTGAGAATTCATACATTACTACTACAATTAAGGATGATTTGAGGGTGATTTAGGAGGGAAATTCTAATGGTTTATTAGCTTGAGAGAGAGGAGAAGAGAGGAGAAAGGGTTGGGAGTCTAATGAATGATGTTTTATGGAAGTGTTAAGTGCGGGGAAGAAAGTGTGGGTGGTATAAAATTGGGAGGTAGTCTCCACAGCAGTTGGAAAAAGTTGGCGTCCACCATTTTGGCTATCCAAAAAATTATTAAAAAATACCAGCCAAAACTTCAACTCGCGCGCTACAACTTTCATGTTGAAAAGTTTTTTTGGATCAGAGTGGAAGTATTTTTAAAAAAATCTTACAAAATCATGCGCCTTATTTTTCTTCCACTAATGCTTCCAAGAAGGGTCCCATTTGTTTGAATTATCATAAGGCTCCAAAGCCATGACATTATGAGCCTCACATGCTCTTTGGATGGATCCAAATCCATTTTATGTCTTTTCTTTTCACATTACACATTTTCCCTTCACCTTCCTCCATTGATCTTTACTCTTCACCCCCCCCTTAGTAAACTGGTCCATGAAATATTTCCATCCAGTGATTTCTTGGATTTCCCAAGAGGTTGTTCCCATCCTCTTCTTATTTCAAACCTCCAAATGTACAAAAAATCAACAAAGTGTTAGAAAAATATTTTTTTGTGATTTTGTTGGATCATATAGCCCCCCAACCTGGCTAGAGGTATTTATGCCTCTAGACACTCTTTGGTATCTTGAGCTGACCCCACCCTGATGTGATAGGGTTTTAAGCGGCATCCATTTACCTTGGTCTTGTGCACTTTTCCCTCAATGACTTGAAGTTTGTAAGAGCCATTGTTGAATTTTTTTGTGACCCAAAACGGTCCCTTCCACCGGTAGAGAAACTTGCCATCCTTTCTTTTATCAAAGCAATTGTCATATCGAAGCACTAAATATCCCTGCTTGATGTTTTTATCTGTTAGCTTCTTGTTGAACTTTTCTCTACACTTCTTAGCTTCCTGGGAGTAGTGGTTGATGGCTTCTTCACGATCCAATTGTAGCCTCTCTAGGTCCAATAATCTTTGATGTAACTTCTCCTTTTGAGAGCCTACTATGCCGCCTAATACCCGAAGGCTAGCTAATTTCACCTCAATAGGCAGAAGAGCCTCTTGTCCATAAACTAGATGAAAAGGTGTGAACCCTAACATGGTTTTGAAGGAGGTTCTGTAAGCCCATAGAACTCCACTAAGGTGCTTGTCCCAATCCCGAGGCCTTGAATGTACCTGTTTGCTGATGATTTTACAAATCATTCCATTTACCTTCTCCACCAATCCATTGCATTGAGGGTAGTAAGGGGTAGAGTGTCGTCGTTGAATATTTAGCTTTTGCATGAGTTCACCCACCACATTAGCTCTAAACCCTGGTCCTCTATCTGATAGTATTTCAAGAGGGGTACCAAACCTACAACAAATGTGGTCAAAGATGAATTTACTCACTTCCTTAGCAGTGATTCTTCCAGTTGGCATAGCCTTGGCCCATCTAGTCATGTAATCTACCCCCATGATAGTATACTCTTTTCCCGATGGAGTGAGTGGTAGAGGCCCTATGGAATCAATTCCCCACTTCTCAAAGGGTCCATAGACCTTGATTGGGGATTGGGGTTCTGCTATGAGCCGTCGTGGTCCTAATTTTTGACATTCTTCACATGTTTGACACCAATATTTGACATCTCGGTGTAGACTGGGCCAAGTAAAGCTGGCTTGTAGAACCTTTCTACTTGTGATGTCATGTGCAAAGTGGCCTCCACACACATCATCATGGCAAGCTTTTAAGATTTCTTCAATTTCCCACTTTGAAGGCACTTTCCTAAGCACACCATCCTTACCAAGACAATACAAACTATTATTTACCATGCGATATCTTGTAGCCTTCCAAGCTAGCCACTGTCTTTCTCCCTTAGTCAGGTGTTTGGGAGCTTCTCCTTGCTCAAAGAGGTGTAGAATATCTTCTAAGTCTTCCTTGCCTTGCTGAAGTGGGGGTTTGATACACTGCTCCCACCATTGACTCATTCAGCTTTGATGATGCTAGATGATCGGCATCCTTGTTCTGGTCTCTTGGCACATGATGTACTTGTGCCTCCCTAAATCTTCTCATAAGAATTTGGCCTCTCTCATTTTACTAGAGAGGTTTGTATTTTTGCATGCCCATGTACCTTGCATCTGCCTTACCAATAGCATGGAGTCTCCAAAAGCATTCAGCCTCTCGATTGAGTTACTAAGACACCAACAAAGACCATGAATTAAAGCTTGATATTCCGCCTCATTGTTAGAGTGGACACCTTCCAAGATGATTCCTTCACCATAGATTTTCTCTCCTAAAGTAGAGGCTATAAGTATCTACAAGAATGTTTATGGATGGGGGTGGTGAAAGGTCCTTTCTTTTCACCCTGAGATTTTTCTCATAGCACCTGTTTGTCAAAATATTAGCCAGGCATGCTCGAGTTGTTTTTTCAACCTGCACTGTATAATCAAACTCTTGAAGTCGGACCACCCACTTTGCTATTTTGTCAGAGATTTCCATATGTTGTAGTGCACAGGGAAACATATCCTCCACAGTGATGATCACAAACCTCTTTGGAAGCAAATATGGCCGAAATTTGGTTACTGCAAACATGTGGGCCAACACTAGTTGTTCCATGGAGGTGTAAGCCTTCTATGAGGCTTTCATGAGGCAGCTAGCAAAATACACAGGCCTCATGAAGGATGTTTTCGGATCTTTTTGTAGGAGAGCAGCACCAATGGCCTCTTCTCCCACGCTAGGGTTTACAAAGAATGTTTCTTCCCAACAAGGTTGGAGGATTATAGGAAGTGACCCCAACATTTTCTTTATCTCCTTAAAATGTCCTTCACTTTGTTCACTCCATACAAGTGTTTCTTGGCATGTCAGTTGCTGCAGGGGATATATGGCCTGAGAGAGTAAGTGTATAAATCTACCCAAATATCTTAGCTTTTGTAAGAAGGAGACTAATTGTTTGATGGAGGTTGGGGAAGGTAGAGCTAGCAATGTTTCTACCTTTTTTGGATCTATCTCAATTCCTTCAATTGACACTACATGCCCTAGTAGTGTAACCTTGCTTTCCCCAATGTGACATTTATCCTTATTTAGTTGTCCACCCAACCTAGCTAAGCGAGTAAATCCTTCATCAACCTTGCGTAGATGTGTGTTCCTTGAGCTGTAAATACAAAAGTCATCTATGAAAACCCTTATGGACTTACCAAAGTAAGGTTGGAAGACCATATTCATGAATCGTTGAAAGGTTGCTAGGGCATTTGTGAGACCAAAGGGCATGACCCAAAAGTCAAAACAGCCCCATGGTGTGATGAAAGTGGTCTTCTTTTGATCCTCCTCTGCAATGCGAATCTGGAAGTAGCCAGAGTAGCCATCACACATTGTATACTGCTCATGTCTCGCTACTTCATTCAAGATTTCATCTTGAAATGGGAGAGGGAAGTGGTCCCTCTTTGTTGCAGCATTTAGTGCCTTGTAATCTATGCATACTTGCCACTTACCATTTTTCTTTGGCCTCACTACTACTGGAGAGACCCATTCTGAATCTTCCACTAGGTATATGAATCCTGCATTCAAGAGTCTCTTCACCTCCGTCAATAGTGCATCCTGTTGCACAAATCCCAGTCTTCTCAATCTTTTACTACAGGTTTGCTTCCTTCTTTGAGTTGGATGTGATGCTTCACTGCAGTGACACCTGTAATGTGAGTATAATTAGAAATAAATAATGATGCATGCTTCTTGAGAACATTCACATAATCCTCCCTTTCTTCATCCTTTATATCCTTGGATATCATCTTCTCTAGGCTAGCATCCCACACATCTTCTCCTTGGATTCTTGGGTTGTCTTCTGATGAGGTAGGTTCCTTTAAGGTGACGCCCATAACTTCGAGAGTGCTATCACTCTCTCCACTTGAACTCTCTTCCTCTTCTACCGATGAGGAACATCCACTTGAGCTCCACTCATCGGCAGACGTTTCTAGTTCAAGGTTCTATTGACGCCCACTCTTCAAGTTGTAAACCACTCTTGATGCCCACTCTTCAAGTTGTAAACCACCTTTTGATCGTGGCCACCCACCTTATGTGGCCTCAACTCCAGATCCCCTGTTGCCCAATCTTGCCTAGCTCCGATGCCCATAAGCCAAGGTCTCCCTAGGATGAGGGGATATCCTTCTTCCCTTTACTAGCATCACATAAACATCCACTGCTGCAGTGATTCCAAAAATAGAAACTCTCAAAGCTTTCACTACACTCACACATGTGACCGCATCATTGTTGGTCATCTTTGCCCTAAAGGTTGAGGATTCCATTACTTCTAAGCCTAATTGATGCATAATCTTTTTTTTCATGACACAAACCTCTGCTCCACTATCGATGTATGTTTTTCAAATACCTTGACCTTTGATTTGAGCCTCCACTAAAGGAACTATATCTTTGAGGCCATATGCCTTGATTGCACTAACCATTTTACCTTGCCTTGCCCTTGTGCTTACCATTTTTGACCATTGTCGTTGTAGCTTTGGAGAGGCATGAAGTAGTTGTGGCCAAGTAATTTTTGGCCCTTGAGAGCTCACATCTGCTATCAAATCATAAGGTTGTGTCCAAGAATCCAAAGGGAAGTTGGAGATATCAATTTTAGACCTAGTTTGAGTCTTTCTCTTCTTCCCTTCATCTCTAGGTGCCCGTGATGTACTTGCCTCATTGATTGCTTCCTTGCTTGCCTCAGTTTGGACACGTATCCACTTGATAGGCATGGTCTCTACTACATCTACCTTCATCTTACCTCTCGCTATTTCTTCTTGGAGCCTTCTATCCCTGACCACCTCCTCTATTTTTATAACATTAACATTTGGTTGAGCAGCAAGGGTTTCAGCTTGAACATAAGGTGGTTGTAAAATTGCAGGTCGTGACTGCTCTTGCTCTTGAGTCCTAGCACGAGGAGGGCTTACTTGTTGTCGAGGACCTCTGGCAGGGTGATCATATCTTCTAGGGTGAGGACAATTGTACATGCCATGTCCATTTTCTCCCTAGTTGTAACACAACATCTCCCTTGCTTGTCGCCGTATTTGTGGTCGATTCCTACCATTCCCCTCGATAGGTCTTCTTGCACCTTGCACAAGATTCACTCTCAAACCCTCTAGTTGATTAGTAAGATTATTTATTTGTTGGATCATGTCTTCTTGACCTTGGCCTAGTGCATTAGATACATTTGGGGGAACTTGAGAGGCCTCCATAGTTGTGATGTTGTTTCCCAAAACTGCTTGGCTAGCTTGGGCTTGGTAGAGAATCTTTCGATTCTTTTCCCTAGTGATTCTTAAAGCATCTTCAAAAGTATTTGGAAATTTCACCTTTACCTTCTCCCTGAGCAAGGGGTACAAACCTGAAACAAATCGATCCTTTTGAAGGCAGTTTGGAGCTCTCTCACCAGGATTCAGTGAGTCTGATCACTGCCCCCAAAGCTTCAAAAACCCTTCCTCATAAGTTGCATAACCATAAGGATCACTTTGATGGAGGGCCAAAAGTCGTTGCCATAACTCTTCAACTGAGTTACTTTGTTGAAATCTCTGCAAGAAAGCTGCCTCCTTCAATCCCTCCCATTTAGCTCTTTGGGCCAAATTTAGAGTTTGGAACCACATTCTAGCTTCTTCCTTGAGCACCAAAAGAAAAGCCCTCAACTTTAATATTTCATCATCCCTCCCAGAGACAAGGAAGGCCATCTCAAGGTTGTCCAAAAAATCCATTGCATTTTTTCCATTATGCCCAAATAAGCTTGAAAATGCCATGTTGCCTTAGTAGAGTACAAAGATGAACACGTCTAGACTTAAGTTGTATTTTATGAGGGGAATGATGAATGGGTTCACAGATGCATTGATTTCAGCAATACGTCTAAGCCCCAGTATGCTTCTAATAATGCCATGGAATCTAAGCTTTGTGCTGGCTACAATATGCGCAGTTTGCATAGCAAGAGGTTGGATTGGTCCATACAACTCGCGGTGATTCATGAGAAACTATTATAATAAAATAAAGACATGTACATTGAAGGATGCATTGTAGTCTAGCATTGGGAAGATTATAGATTCTGGTGATACAAGAATCTCCCTTAATCTTTTAGTCCCAAAGTACATGACAAGACGCTGCTGGAATAAAATCTTCCTACTGATGTATATATTAACTCAGATGTTTTGTACAGAGTGGAAGGTGTAGAAATTCGGGCCATTATTATTATTCATAAGTGGAGATTACTTAAGGGAGTAGAGGGAATGCACTTTCTTGAATTATAAAGGATTTTCCCCAGAGTGTTTCTTTCTAGAATCCACCAACTTTGCTATACATAGAATTCACTCACCAGTGATTGTTCTTGCCTTAGTGTGTCCATCCTCGGTGACATATATTTCATAAGGTGTGATGGCCACCTTTTTAACCACACCCAACCTTCGAGCTAGCAACAGCTGAAGGTAGTCTCCATACTTTGCACCTCTACAAAACTCCATACCGTTCATGTATAGTTGTCCTCCTTTGATGTGGATTAGGCCAGAGAGAGGGAGGGATTTGATGATTTGGAGATGAGGACCTCCCAGAAGGGCCTTCACTTTGTTTGCAAAACACTCACCACAATTATGAGAACCTAGCAATTGATGGCAACATGATTTTTTCTGCTGTGAGAGAATGGAATTTCTAAGGTGAACACCTTTTACCCGCATACATGCCGTCATCCGATAGGCATACTTCCTTTCTTGGGCTTCCTTGGGAGACCATTGTGGGAGTCATGGACTTCGACCAGCTTCAAAAAGAGTTGGTGAAGGCGTTGGAGAAGAGCCACTTGGAGCACTCTTTGTAGAGGATGCACACTATGTGTTGTATCGTCCCGCATAAGGAGGTAGAGAGAGAGAGAGAGAACTACAAAAAATAGATGAATCAATAAAACTTAAGAGGGCACAAGAGATGGAGAACCCTCAAGACAACCAATATACACAATATAGATACCAATAACATGGGCTTATTACATTGTAGAGCATGCATAAGCTATAGTAAGGGAATGAACTGCATAAGCTCATGAGAGAGAATGGGGAAGGCTCAATAGGGCTGAAGAAGGCCTCTTGGCTCTCTCTTTTTTCCAAATTACAAAGGAGAATGCCTCTTTATATAGGCCTTGAGGGTGTTTAGGGAGGAGGTTAAGATAGAATAGGAATTAACACCACCAAAGCTACATTAAGGCAGTTCCACCAATGTGGAAGCTCCATCCAGATGTTTTGTTGACCAATTTTGTACTTAATCAAGTTCCATCATAGGTGAGTTGTCTCCATTCTCCCCCCCATAGTTTGAGTCCAAGAGCTCTCCTATAAAAAAATATAGAGAATCTTCATAAAATAAGATCATATCTAGCAATAATGGAGAGAGAGTAGTGAGAATTCATACATTACTACTACAATTAAGGATGATTTGAGGGTGATTTAGGAGGGAAATTCTAATGGTTTATTAGCTTGAGAGAGAGGAGAAGAGAGGGAAAAGGGTTGAGAATCTAATGAATGATGTTTTATGGAAGTGTTAAGTGCGGGGAAGAAAGTGTGGGTGTGTATAAAATTGGGAGGTGGTCTCCACAGCAGTTGGAAAAAGTTGGCATCCACCATTTTGGCTATATCTCCCGACTCGTAGGTCCAAAAAATTATTAAAAAATACCAACCAAAACTTCAGCTCACGCACTACAACTTTCATGTTGAAAAGTTTTTTTGGGTCGTAGTGGAAGTACTTTTTTAAAAATCTTACAAAATCATGTGCCTAATTTTTCTTCCACTAATGCTTCCAAGAAGGGTCCCATTTATTTGAATTATCATAAGGCTCCAAAGCCGTGACATTATGAGCCTCACATGCCCTTTGGATGGCTCCAAATCCATTTCATGTCTTTTCTTTTCACATTACACATTTTCCGTTCACCTTCCTCCATTGATCTTTACTCTTCATCCCCCCTTGGTAAACGGGTCCATGAAATATTTCCATCCAATGATTTCTTGGATTTCCCAAGAGGTTGTTCCCACCCTCTTCTTATTTCAAATCTCCAAATGTACAAAAAATCAACAAAGTGTTAGACAAATATTTTTTTGTGATTTTCTCGGATTAGTGACTAAAATAATAAAGAATAAAGTAATGGTGATAGGCGCTCGCCACCTATAGTGTACAAGTATGCAATCACAGTTTGTGTAGTAAATATAGGGGAACATAGACATAAGTGCCTTTACCCTCAACAACCTCCCACTTAAAGGCAAATGTGCCTGAAGTAAGGAGAGAATAAAGAAAAAGTGATAAAGTACAAATGTACACAACCTCCCACTTAAAGGCAAATGTGTCTCAAGTGAGGAGAGAATAAGGAAAAAGTGATAAAGTACAAATGTACACAAAATATAACAAGATAAGGAATAGACATTGTCTCATCCTACGCCTACCATCCTCCTAAGGAAGGAAAGGAGTTTTGGTGAAAGACTTTTATTGAGTAGATCTGTAGGATTATTATCACTCAAGATCTTAAAAAGCTCAACAAGCTTGTCCTCTACCACCTCCCTAATGAAGTGATAGTGTATCTCAATGTGCTTTGTCCTTGCATGGAAGACCTCAGCCAACTGAATAGCACTCATAGAATCCAAATGCAATGTAGGAGTAACAATAATACCAAGGTCTACCACTAGATAGTCTAACATAGGGCCTCCTTGCAAGCCTCAATAGCTACAATATACTCTCCCTCACTAGATGACATTGTGTATTTTTTCACCTTGGATATCCAAGAAACATCACCTCCAACAAAAGTGAAGACATACCTAGATATAGACTTCCTACTATGTGTATGTCCCACATAGTCAAAGTCAATGTAGCCCATAACCATAATATCCTAGCTACCATAGCAAATGTATATATTTGCACTTCCTTTTAGGTATCTTATGATACCCTTCATGGCATCCCAATGTTGCCAACCAAGTCTAGCCTTATAGCATGCCACAACTTCCACTACAAATGCTATGTTAGAGAAAGTGGCTATTATGTCATACATCAAATTGCCCACTATATGGATGCATAAGGGATCTTGGCTATCTCAGCCTTTGCTCATCTAAATGGGGACAATTTTCCTAACTGACCTTCACATGGGAAGGTAAATGATAGCCTAAACTCCTACATATGAAAGTACTCCTTTTGTGACAACTAAAGGAGCTCTTCAGAGTGATCATGTGTTATGCACATTCCAAGAATATGTGAAGCCTACTCCATGTCCTTCATCTCAAAGCTCTTCTTAATCCAATTTTTCAAAACATCTAGCTCATCATGAGCTCTCCCAGCAATCAACATATATCATCCATATAAAGTACCAAGATAATAAAGCTACCATCACAAGCATTCTCCATGTAGAGACACATATCCATAGCACTACGAGAGTAAGATTGTGATTGTGTAAATTCATCAAACTTATGATACCATTTCTTAGGTGTCCCCTTAAGACCACAAAGGCTCTTTCTCAACTTGGGGTGTTCCCTACCCTTTTCTTGAAAGCCTTTGGGATGCTACATATAAATCTCATCATACAAGTCTCCATGTAAGAAAATGATATTAACATCCATCTAATAGAGATTCAGATCCAACTGATCAACCAAAGCCAACACCAAGCATAGGGGGTAGTATGATGATGATTCACAATGAATCACAAATGAAATGTGTACATGGATCACTAACAACTTCTATGAGACAGACAAATCTAGAAATCACTTGATCCCAAAGAAATTTTGCTATTGTCATTTGCATCATTTTTTCAAGTTATTCTTTCCTTAGCCCACTTCATGAGATAATTAGTCTGACATAATTAAGTATCTTGCTTGTGAGTATTGAGCTACAAAGCTTATGGGACTAATGAAGTCAATACTCTATTTTTGAAATGGTTGATTGTAATAAAGTAAAAATGCCTTAGCCAATATCTAGCCTACTAGGGTTAAGTATAAAAGGCTAAGATGTAATTTTCCAAGTATCTTTTTGGATAATTCAACATTTCATGTTTGAGCTCTCAACCTCCCACCATCTAAGAGGGTGCATACTCTTAGCCACCATGGCATTGGAATGCATACCAAGTTGTAGCCTCTCATTAATTGATTCTCAACCGTTAATGGTAATATGATTTCAGCCTAGTCACCTTGGCTATGGTTTCTTGGCAATTTAGTCTATTTTCTTGTATTTCCAATTTTATAATTTGATATGAAAATTAGCTTCGTTACATTGGTATCAGAGCAAATCTTTGATCCAAGGGGAAGGTCATTTTCATGGTGGATCTAGTTACAAGACTAGGCATAGGGTAACTGAAGGACAAGAATTAGTCACAGGACTTGACACAATTAAAACTGTGACTAGTTAAGGTTCTTTGCAGCAAGTCAAGACTAATTTTGAGGATCTTGAAGAAGGTCTGAAGGAGAAATGGCGGGTTCAACGTCATTTTAGTGTCTTGTGGTTAATATGGGGCCATTTTGAAGGTTCTTGGACTTAACTTGAGTCTCAACAAGGTTTGGAAGAGTTAAACCATGGTTACTTTTTGAACCAGGGTTACTTTTTGAACCAGGCTTCTATTTTCTCTTTCTAAGCTTCTTTATGAGAGCTTCCATGGAGATCTCTTCTCCTACCTCTTTCCCATGGCTTCTATTCTTCATATGACCCTATTGAAGATTATTGTATTGGTCGTGAGCAAGCTATATAGAGTACCTATATGCCTCTTATACTTAGAAATCAGCAAACATGATCATTAGGAAGCTATTACTTCACTTGCTTGATCAATCAAAGCATTAACCTAGAGTATTTGTCATCTTTTACTTAATCTTTCACTCTTCTTAAACCCTTGACATCTTAGCTATGGCAAAATTTGGATAGCATGAAAATTTCATAGATTTCTTGAATATTCGAGTCTATTTTGGTGCCTTTCAGCTTCAAGAAGTGAAAGGCAAGCATCTACAATCAACATTGGGCCTACATTGGAGCTTGATAGCAAAATTGGGCCTACAATTGACGTTGGGACTACATTGAAGCTTGATAGCAAGATTGGAAGCATTATCTTCATTTCAAATTGGGGCAAAACAAGGCAACCATCAATTTTCGTCAAATTTTGCTTGATTGAAGCTTCAAACCATGGGGCTTTGTTGTCTACAACTTGAGGAAGGTTAAGTGAAGCTACTTCATCAAGGATTGGCTTACATTGAAGCATTCCATCAAGATTGATAGTACTTTCATCCTCTTGAATATGGAAATGTATGGAAATTCTTGGAATTCTTGATTTTATAAAGAAATTGGATTCTTCAAGGCTCAAAAGACCTCCTCTGACAATCATTGTGGACCTCTACTCAAGCATGGGATTATCTTGATTCATTGGAGCACTCTATATTATTAGAAGCTGAAGTTACATGGAAGCAATCATCGTGGGACAAATTCTTTCTTGAAGCTGATCTTATGTTCTTCAATCTTGGTCCATTTGATAATGGATTATGTTGAGATTTGATGGGTTGTGGTTCATCATCTACTACTCTTCACCAACATTAAGAGGTAATCCTATTGCTTTCAGCTGAATCTCTCTGTCCATCCTATTGTTGAACTAGTCCTATTGTTGATAAAGAGAGATTGAGTGTAATAGATCCTCTAAAATTACTATTGAAGAGTATGTAGAATTCAACCTAGGGTTGATTGTGATTACTCTATGATTTCCTTTCCTACCCATTTATTTCAAGAACTCATTTTAGCCATAAGAGAAATTGGTAGAAAACCGCAAAGGGAACCTTGACCTATTGAAGCCCCACATGCAATCCCTCATAGTGACAATTTATTCCACATCTGAATAAAGAAAGTTCTCAACCTGTTATATGCATAATTTTGAAAGATGTAAACTATCAAAGGGTGAGGGGTAATTTCCACTCTTCACAAAGTCATGGGGCAACCCTACCACAAGGCCTCAATTCAGTAGCCCAAAAGGGTCCTAGACATGAAGGGGAACAAGATAACAATAGATGGGACGATGATTATCATGGATGCGATCCCTTCTACAAATATTTTTACCACCTGCCCTCTAATGTGCAAAAAGGAAATGTAGTTGACAATCAAGTTCGTGAAGGTGGAAGGAATGATGGAAGAAGATCAGCTCATGATCTCTCAAATAAAGAGCGTGTTTCAAATTGTCAATCCTCATCTCATGGTGATGGGACCTAAAACGGGCCGGCACTGGCTGTAGCACTAGTCGGGCCTCTATCATGCGCTCAACAACCCCACGGCCTCGCGGCCAGGAGCGTGGATGACACATACACCATCTTCCTAAACATCTTGCATTTGTATCACATATCGTAGTCCAACCCAATTAACACTCCTCAGAGGGAGTCCCAACACATTGCCAAATAGCACGAAGCACAAACATAGGAGGTCCTCCCACGGGCTGGCTGCCGCTACCTCACTACGACTCTCCTACACCTTGGGGATTGGCCCCTCGATGCATCGCTAAACATATATAACACAATGTCGCACATAGTTCCACTCAAGGTACCAATTATTCGTATCCAGGAATGTACCTTACCTCACTTTCTTTCCCCTAGACCCAACGTCTAGCCTACAGCTTGGACAACCTTACCCACTCAACGTTGGTCACGATCTAGAAAGCAATTGCCATGCATCCAGGAGGTATTGTCTGATACCTTTTATCATTTTATGCTTCATGCAAATTGTGAATGTCCACGTGCTCAAACAATTAAGAAAATCAGCATTTGTACACATGTGGAAAACATTTCTTTCAATGATTTTGACTATCGCTCGTATGCGGCGTTGCATGAACCTAGCACCGAGAAACCCTCGTGCTACTAGGTTCTTAACTTTTTATTATCGACCAACCTAAATGGTATGCATAAAAACCAGCAAGCTTTTCATCATTTCATTCAACATTTAAACACCTTTTATACACTCTACCCTCTCACCCGTTTAGGTTGTGCATGGTGCATAGGTTTAGGGTTCATTTTCCACATTTTTATTGTATGAAAAGCAATAAAAACTCACTAGAACATAAAGGTAGGGCTGAACTGAGGCTAAACCTCATACTTCAGACCCCCCATACATCCACAAACATGAATCTTATTTTTCCTTAATTTTCGGCACTCAAAATTTATTTTTTCCTTATTTTTTTTATTTTTCCTATTTTTCTTGTATTTTTTGCAATATTAAATGATTAAAAATTCAAAATGAGTTGTGGGTTGTGGCCCTTAGGTTCATTTGCAGCAAAAACACAAATTTAGTTGGTGTGTCTTATTATATTTTCCAATTATGTCTCAAAAACACCCAATTTTCCCATATTTCGCGTGTTTTACGGGTTTTACACCATTAATTTCAGTCACAACACTTATGATTTTCTGATTTTCTGATCATAAACTGATCAAACTCATAGAAAACAACATTGTGATGCATAATCATCCCATGGGAACAAATATTCATGAAGCAAATTGCATAAAACATCAATTTCCTTTGTAAAAATGAGATTACCGTTCTTTGCGGGTTGCGGGTTTTTATTTGCCATATCTCGGGACTGATTTCCAGCCACCATTAATGCTCAGGACAGTCCACAATCAGTACTCTTCATTCCTCTTACACCACGGAGCAATCCGGTCTTCATTGGACAAGCATCCATCATCCATTCTTCTTCTTCTTCTTCACCACATGAATCTGCCTTTAGGGGAGAGAGAGGGAGGAGAGAGAAAGACTAGATTTCCATCTGGCTCGGCATCTCGCATTGGCCAGTAACTCTTGTCAACCCACACGATAGTCTAAAAAATTATGAAAAATCAACAAGTGTCGCTCGGGCGCATTTAAAGCACTTTGGCGCTTAAAATCGTCCTAGATCGAGCCGCCGCCTTCGACGTTGAATATTTTTCCCTTGATATTCGTAATTTTTAGCTATTTTTAAGCAGTTCTCAGCACCAAAATTCCGCTCTCATTGGCGACCACGGGATAGGGCGACTCAGCCCGTCGAACCCCACCATAGATCTGCACATAAACAACCAAAGGAAGCATCAAGCTGATACAAAATAAATAGATACTAAACACAGCACAACGCTCACCCTACCCTCTGACAAAACCAAGGCATGACATCCACAAAGAGTAGGCCTAGCATGATCTGATAAAAGATCCGAAGCTAGTCACTAACCAACTGCTCCAACACAGCCAAACTAAAAAAAACTATCAAAGAGGTTGCCCTAAGTGGTGGTCTGGACTACCTACCTAACTAAGGACAACACAACTAGGAGTTCCTACTAGGCGAGGACTCCTATAGCCTGATCAAGAATTATTTTCTTTAACACATTGCTTCTTCTCTTAGGGTTTTTTTTCCTTATTTTATTGACATACTTGGGCATGTAAAAAGGAGGGAGCTGAGCGTAGTGACCCAAGGAGAACAGGGCATCGGCCTCAGGACCTGTCTCGGTACCTAAGAACCTACCAAGCCCTCGCAAGGCGACACTTAATCCTTTTTAACGCTCACTTTTATTTTCGCTCCAACCTTCCTTATTTTTTCTTTTCCAGCAAGATGCCACCCCTAGGAAGACAAGGCATCGGCCCCGGGTCTGACTCGTCCCCAGAAACCTACCAGGCCTTCGCAAGGCAATGATCAACTGCTTATAACTTTTTCTTTCTTTTCATTTATTTGATAGGGGTTAGAACCCCTTTTGACACACCTTTGTATCTACATTTATTATCTTGTCAGATATTCAGGGTTTCTTTCCCTTTTTATCATAATCATTTTTCTCCTGGCAGGCTTCTCTAACTGCCTCACAACTAACAAGAACCCCTGGAACAGCTGCCTAGCCAGCTAGCAGAACAGGGTCACTAGGTTTTTTTTTTTTTTTTAAGAGATATAAGTCCAAGCCTTTCCACAAATAACTCATCAATAAGGCCGATCCCTTCTTGGGCACTATGAGCTGAATGAACGGCCTCCATGGGCTTGCATGTCCCACATTTATTGTCAGCCGAATAAACTGGTCGTTCAAGCGGCTGAGTGGCTCCTTTGGCAGAAAGAATCATAGCTTTATATTTATTCGAACCTCCCCTATTTGGGTTTTCACATAAATCAGTGCTGCGACCCAAACTAGGTAGAGCTTCAAGCCTAGGCACATCACATGGGTGTATCCCAAGGCAGTGTATATTGTCAGATGTATATCCAGTCTTATCCTCTTGGGGGTTCAACAGAATATATCCAGATGGGATCCTTGGCCTTGCATCTGACACTCCTGCCATACTTTTGGAGATTTTGGGTCTCCAAACCCATCTCACATTTCCCTTAATATTCTTGCACTCCCTCAATTTTCTGCACTGGTCTAACGAACTCAATGCAAACTTATCCCTATGGCCAAAGGGCCTCACATCCTTATGACCTTTGTGAAGCACAGGTGGACTTTTAGCATTTTTCATCCTCTTTACAAAAGATGCCTTTACTTGTTTACGTCCATACTACAAATTTTTCCCCATAAGAACCATGCTTTCACTGAAGGGAATAACATCCACCCGGAAGCATGATTCCAATACCAAAGGTCTCTCAAGAGCCTTACTAGCAACAAAATTAGAACCACACACAGAATGCTTATCAACACTCATAGGCACATTGGTTCTATCCATGTTGCCATCACAACTACCTCTCGTGGAAGTGTTGCAAGCCCTAATGGGACTTACATGGCTTGAAACCTTTTCACTGATAGGCATGTCATTACTACTCATAGGATGGCCATTTTCTGCTTTGAGATTTTGGCCACCAAGGTTCCCCTCATAGGCTACCTTGGCATCAACAAGTGAGCTGTCTCCTTGCAGAAATGATTGGAAGCTAGGATGCACTTGTACTGAGCGGAGAAAACTCCAAAAGTTTTCCAACATCTCTGAATATGCCCCTCATAATCAATGGCATGCAGTTTTGCTTCCATTAACGACGTAGGATTCCACAGTTCCACTTGGATTTGCATATTAATCTCTAAGCCATTCAGAAAGAGCTCACATAGCACATCATCTGGTAATGCACTGGCTCTTCTTGGCCAAAGCCTAAGAATACTATCAAAGGCTCTAGCATACTCTTTAACAGAAAGATAAGACTCCTGTCTAAACTGCATAAGCTGCCCTAAGACCTGAATCATAGGGAGCTGCTTTTCATACTCATCTAGAAATCTATCACAAGTCTCCTCAAATGATCTGATTGACCCTCTTGGGAGGCTCCAGTACCATTTCCTTGCCTCTCCCTTTAGGGTACTTGGGAATACGAGCATCCGATGTATATCGTCAAACCCACTTGCAATACAAGTTAGGTCATATTCTCTTAAATGAATCATCGGATCCTCATTTGGCAACCCATAAAACACTGGGAGATCCCTATAAAGAGGAGGACATTTAGTCCTCTCCTTTGAGATCAAGACTGGGTCATCAAAATCTTCGTATTCCTCTTGACCTAATACCAGTGTGTTAGGGTCTTTAATCTCTTCCATTTCCACCTTTACTGGTGTGGAAGAGTCACTAATTCCATGAACTTCCCTTTCCATCAACTCACAAAGTGGTTTAGGGAGTCCAACACTATGCAATAGGGAATCTATCCCATCATCTGCTAGTGGTGTTCTAGTAAGCCTATTCTCATCTACCACCACTTTGCTAGAACTTAGGATAGGTCCTAATGAAATCTTCCTTACTAACAATGGTTTTCCACACACATGGACATCATCCAATGCTTTATGGATCTTGGCAATCACACTACGGTACCCAACTGCGTCGGGCACTAGCATCGGATGTATCTTTAAATCATAATCATCATGTCCTCCTATGTGCATATTAACCATCGTTGTCATAGTCTTTTCTATGACATTATCATCATGAATGATCATAGATGACTGTGTCATCTTAGCACTACTTTCACTTTCCCTTTTCTCTAATCTCCATGGGCTGTTAATCTTGGAGGTAGCTCCATGGGTACTTTCCCATAGTGACCCAAACTCAAGCATGGTATCACTTTTAGGACAAAGGGTAAAATAGTCAATCACCCGACGTGTCAAAGATCCCACTAGACTATTCAAGATAGACAAAGTATCCTTTGGGTGTTGGGGATTTCTTGGATTGACCGTCATACTGATGACCAAGTTTTTTATCATACTAACTTGATATCCACCGCTTCAAGGCGGCTATCGACCAATACAATAAAGCTAACAGGTCCCTTATGAGACCAAGATTCAAAGACCGCCACTTATCGGCAGCTCCCGGCAGACGCACCACTGATGGGACCTAAAACGGGCCGGCACTGGCTATACTAGTCGGACCTCTATCATGCGCTCAACAACCCCACGGCCTCGCGGCCAGGAGCGTGGATGACACATACACCATCTTCCTAAACATCTTGCATTTGTATCACGTATCGCAGTCCAACTCTAACCCAATTAACACTCCTCAGAGGGAGTCCCAACACATTGCCAAATAGCACGAAGCACAAACATAGGAGGTCCTCCCATGGCTGACTGCCGCTACCTCACTACGACTCTCCTACACCTTGGGGATTGGCCCCTCGATGCGTCGCTAAACATATATAACACAATGTCACACATAGTTCCACTCAAGGTACCAATTATTCGTATCCAGGAATGTACCTTACCTCACTTTCTTTCCCCTAGACCCAACGCCTAGCCTACAGCTTGGACAACCTTACCCACTCAACGTTGGTCACGATCTAGAAAGCAATTGCCATGCATCCAGGAGGTATTGTCTGATACCTTTTATCATTTTATGCTTCATGCAAATTATGAATGTCCACGTGCTCAAACAATTAAGAAAATGAGCATTTGTGCACATGTGTAAAACATTTCTTTCAATGATTTTGACTATCGCTCGTATGCGGCGTTGCATGAACCTAGCACCAAGAAACCCTCGTGCTACTAGGTTCTTAACTTTTTATTATCGACCAACCTAAATGGTATGCATAAAAACCAGCAAGCTTTTCATCATTTCATTCAACATTTAAACACCTTTTATACACTCTACCCTCTCACCCGTTTAGGTTGTGCATGGTGCATAGGTTTAGGGTTCATTTTCCACATTTTTATTGTATGAAAAGCAATAAAAACTCACTAGAACATAAAGATAGGGCTAAACTGAGGCTAAACCTCATACTTCAGACCCCCCATACATCCACAAACATGAATCTTATTTTTCCTTAATTTTCGGCACTCAAAATCCATTTTTCCTTATTTTTTCTCATTTTTCCTATTTTTCTTGTATTTTTTGCAATATTAAATGACTAAAAATTCAAAATGAGTTGTGGGCTATGGCCCTTAGGTTCATTTGCAACAAAAACACAAATTTAGTTGGTGTGTCTTATTATATTTTCCAATTATGTCTCAAAAACACCCAATTTCCCCATATTTCGCGTGTTTTACGAGTTTTACACCATTAATTTCAGTCTCACAACACTTATGATTTTTTGATTTTCTGATCATAAACTGATCAAACTCATAGCAAATAACATTATGATGCATAATCATCCCATGGGAACAAATATTCATGAAGCAAATTGCATAAAACATCAATTTCCTTTGTAAAAATGAGATTACCGTTCTTTGCAGGTTGCGGGTTTTTATTTGCCATATCTCGGGACTGATTTCCAGCCACCATTAATGCTCATGACAGTCCACAATCAGCACTCTTCATTCCTCTTACACCACGGAGCAATCCGGTCTTCATTGGACAAGCATCCATCATCCATTCTTCTTCTTCTTCTTCACCACATGAATCTGCCTTTAGGGGAGAGAGAGGGAGGAGAGAGAAAGACTAGATTTCCATCTCAGCATTCAGGCCACCATTGGAGGAGCGAAAATAGGCGATAGAGTCCACAGACAGAGGGGAATGAAGCCCCATAATCCATTAGGCAGGGTGTGTGTAACAGCCATGATGCCTCCTCCATCCAAGAAGCGCAAAAATCGGGCGTCATCTTCCTCCACGTTTTCTCCACGTTTTTTCACTCATATGCATGAAAAGTTTCATGCTACATTTAAATTTTGGGCTCCCAAGGGTCACTTGCCCATTTTGGCCAAATTTTGTCCACCTCTTCGCATCTTGACCGGTTTCTTGGCCATTTTCCCGTCCGGACTCCGAATTGAGCTCTGAAAAATCCTGGGTGTCTGGCTCGGCATCCCGCATTGGCCAGTAACTCTTGTCAACCCACACGACAGTCTGAAAATTTATGAAAAATCAACAAGTGTCGCTCGGGCGCCTTTAAAGCACTTTGGTGCTTAAAATCGTCCTAGATCGAGCCGCCGCCTTCGACGTTGAATATTTTTCCCTTGATATTCGTAATTTTTAGCTATTTTTAAGCACTTCTCAGCACCAAAATTCCACTCTCACATGGTTTTGGACAGCCTACAAGAGTTTGTTCCATTTACATGGTCCTTCTTCATCAACTTATTTGGTATTCTTCGGCATGGAGTTTTATTTCAGCATGATTTCATCTATTTCAAGCTATCCTTGTATTCATCCTTGTATCTTGTCCCAATTCAATTTTGGAAACAAAGCTCTTTTAGGCCAAGATGGCTTGTAATAAAAAAAAATGCCTTAGCCAATATTTAGCCTACTAGGGTTAAGTATAAAAGGCTAAGATGTAATTTGCCAAGTATCTTTATGACTAATTCAACATTTCATGCTTGAGGTCTCAACCTCCCACCATCTAAGAGGGTGCATACTCTTAGCCACCATGGCATTGGGGTGCATACCAAGTTATAGCCTCTCGTCAATTGATTCTCAACCATTAATGGTAACATGATTTCAGTCTACCCACCTTGGCTATGGTTTCTTGGCAATTTATCTATTTTCTTGTATTTCCAGTTTTATAGTTTGTTATGGGAATTAGCTTCTTTACAATTTATGATGTTACTAGTGCTAGCTACATCTTGTATTTCAAAATGGGTAACTTTGTATGCTAATAACCATCACAATGTTTACAAACTTAGTTGCATTCTGAAAAAGCATTGGCTACTACAACTGAGACTAAACAACCGTTCTTGCAGTGGTATCTCCATTGAAGTGTCTATTGCAATTCCTACATATGCCTCAGTAAGCTCATCATGTATCTCATACTTGCAAACACATCTTCTCAAGAGACCATTGTATCCTAATCAATATAGCTTATCCATGATCAATTGGTAGGGTTAGACTTTAACAATGAGTCATCTAAGTCGTGCCTTCTCGATTGACTAATCTAAAATTTCTTTTTCAAGTATTTGCACTATGTCATCAGCCCAATATAGCATGTGCTCTACTTTATACAATTCTTCTTTGCTAGAGATTTTGAACAGATGGGCGGCTAGTAAGTCATCCATGATGCTATTTTTTGTGAGATCGTTGGTGGTTATTTGAGACACATGGTGTGCTATATAATGTTATTTCCCCTTATGCACTACCACTGAGAAATCAAACTCTAGCAAAAGTAATAATCATTTGGCAATGTTCCTTGTTACACATGATTTGTTAACAGGTAGAGCAAGGCTTCATAATAGGGGGCATGCATGAAAATGTGTTTTCGTTAGTACTGTGTAGGCAAGTGTGTTTCTGTTATCACTCTAACTGATTTTCTTAAGGGTGTGCTTTTGGAGTACACTTTTTTTTTTGCATCCTCCTACACACATTTTTGCTTATGGGACCTTGAGCAAGGGTGCAAGAGATAACCTCAAGGTGCAATTGTGATAGCTATAACCCAAGTTGATCACCTCGAGAGTCGAGCAAAGCAACAGTTGCTCAAGCCTTGATGGTCACCACCTCAAGTGGGTGTGGTAGATTGTATTTAGCATCTCGATCAAAACTTGAAATCCAAGTTATCCTTGAGTTGGAGTAGAGAGTATTGCCTTGAGGGTGAGCTACAAGTAGGGATGGATTGTCTCATGCCAAAGGGTAGCCAAAACAGAACTACCTCAAGAAGGTTACCACAAGTTCTCCTTTAGGGGCATTAGCTTTTTTCTTCCTCATCAAGAAATAAAAGCATCTATAGCTTGAGATAAGTATGACCAATCAAGACTCAAAGATTTTTTTTTGAGTTGGCGCAAGTGGTGGTGTGTGAAGGCAACTGTAGTTGCCTCAAGTGGCTATGAGGATTTGGATTAATTACCCTGTCAGATCTAGATAAAATAGTGCATATCAAATCATGTTGCCTCACTCAATCAATCACTTACAATCTCTCACCTTGCAAGGTCTCTTACCACACTAGCTTGGTTAGTCACAAATGGAGTTGGTGGCTCCACCAAGCTATCAAACTAAATCAAACCAATAGTCAAATTAAGAAAACTCACTAATAGTTGTAGTCTAGGTGTGCCAAAGAGCTCCCAAGCTTTCACAATCCCTTTGGCTGCAACAAGTGTCACCAAGCTCCACTTATTTTGATCTTAAAAACTCACACAAGGTTGTGACTCCTCGCTTGTCGCTCCAAGCTTAGCAAGTCCTCTCTCTCTCTCTCTCTCTCTCTCTCTCTCTCTCTCTCTCTCTCTCTCTCTCTCTCTCTCTCTCTCTCTCTCTCTCTCTCTCTCTCTCTCTCTCTCTCTCTCTCTCTCTCTCTCAAGCTTTCTTACGATTACATACTTGCAAATTCTTCTCTTGATGTTTTGTAGTTGACTAATGCCTCATCCAACCTATCCTCCATGTTAGCTACTTGATTCAAGGGCTTCATTTCATGTTACCCCTCATCAAAAGTGGTTCCACTTCTATTGCAACATGATAGGATCTATCAGATTGGCATTGATATTATTGGTGTTGAAGATGTCCATACTTTAGGAAATATCTTTACTTTACATGATATACACCATGTTCTAGCTTTGACTAAAAGCCTACTTTTTGCAAGATAGTTGGATGATACAGGTATTGTTATATCCTTTGAGGATTCCTCATGGAAGATTACCCATGGGAATCTTGTTCTAGCACAAGGTGTCAATTCACACACTCTTTATCCCTTACTTGTATCCGGGTCTATCGACCATGTTTTGGTAGTGGTTGTAGTACCACATATATTGTTATGGTATCATCGCCTTGGGCACATGTCATTAAAGGAAATGAAAATTCTTACTTGTTTGCAGTATCTTTTGTCCCTTGATTATAAATGTTTTGATTCTTGTTATCGTTGTCTTTATGGCAAGTGGACATGTAGTTCGCATAAGAAGTTTGACATTATGTACATGAGTGAGCCTCTAGCTTTTATTCTTTCTAATGTTTGTGGACCTATGGCCTGTAAGTCATTAGGTGGTGTAAAGTATTTCATTGCATTCATTGATGATCACTCACATAAAGCCTACGCATACCCCGTAAAGTAGAAATCAAAAGTCATGGCTATATTTTAGTGTTGGCTTTCTTTTGTTGAGAACCAGTCTAGGTATAGGCTAAAATGTGTATGACTTGACAATGGGGGAGAGTATGTATTTAACGCCTGAGCAATTTTGTGATGAGAGGGGTATTAAGCATCAATTGATCACCTTGTATGCCCCACTCTAGAATGGTATGGCTGAGTACATGAACAGGATGATTCAGTAGAGGATTTGTAGTATGCTTAGCTAGGTAGACTTACTGCAACAATTTTGAGCTGAGGTAGTTACCACTTCCATTCACTTGACTAATCAATCCCCATGCACTGCTCTTGACTATCAGGTTGTTGAGGAGGGATGGTCTGGAAAACCTCCATCTTATACTCATTTGCATATCTTTGGTTGTGAGGCTTTTTGCCATGTTCCTAAGGACAAATGCAATATGTTGGATCCTAAGTCTATGAAATGCATCTTTCTTAGTTATGGGGATGCAGGTGAGATGGGCTATCGTCTATGGGATCCATAGACTTGGAAGGTCGTCTGCATCCACGATATTGTTTTCCATGAGAAGAAAATACATAAACAATTTGAGTATGTCTTTGAGGTACGCAATGTGATATTTCAAGAGGAACCTCTTGTTACCATACATCGAGTTAGATAGCTTGCAAGCAACTAATGCTCTAGTGGCCTAGGATCATGATGTTAAGATAGGACATACATGACCCACAACCTATTTTGAGGTGGTCTACTAGAGATAACACCAGCACATGAGCAACTACATGAACAAAGCAAGAGGACCAAGAACACACAAATGGTTCAAGAACATTGGCCAGAAATCCACAAAACTGAGGAGGGAGAGAGGGATAGTGGCCTGCTAGCAACACATATAATGACTCCTGTGAGAGTGTCATTGGGGGAACTACTTATAAAAACCCCGCACTCTAGCAGGAGTGGAAGTGATGGGTAGAACACAGTGATGACCATAAGCCACAAGAATTTCCAAACCAGGATGCCATGGCACACATATCCAGCCTAGCACTGAATCCCATGTCTAAGTCCCCACAAATAAACCCCATTTGGGAGGGCACTGAGATGCATAGAGTCTTACATGTCATTGCCTTAGGAGACACCACACGAAAGGGGATAGTGGACACGAGAGCAAGGGTTAGCGTACTTCTCAGAGAAAGAGGACGAGTATAGGCAAGTTGTGAATTTTGCAAGAAACCTTAAGAGCGCCATCACTTCTAAACTAGTCATAGTACCTATGTGCATGATGGATGGAAGTCCCATGGGCCAATCAATGTCAATCACCTATCAAGTCCCAGCAAAAAAACTTGATCTTCAAGGAATCCTCAAACACGTCAAGAAAGTTGGTGGTCAACAACCTAGCCACCAACTTGAAACCCCTTAAGGATCTTATGGAAAGTAGGAGGTGGCAATGGACCCAGATGCACGATCTAAATTTATCATATAATTGGGCTCTCTTAGTAAGTGAGACTGCATCCGGGTGTAGGGACCTTGCAAGTAACCCACAGAACCAATCTGAAAGTTCTGATGACGAGTACGAGGTCTATGGCTCCACCAGTGAGGGAGTAAGGAGGAAGTATAGACCATAGAGTACAATTCGGAAGGAAGAGTAATTGAACAGATCAAGGCAAGCTCTAAACCTTGAAAGATGAGCATGCTCACAGGATAGACCCCATTCCGATTGACCTCATCAAGTGTAAGAGTTGTGACCATCATAGATCTCAAGGATGTGGATGAGGAAGCAGTAGCACCGGCCTACGTGTGGATCATCGTGACCTCCCAAATGACATGCACACCTGATGCACTAATTGATTAGGGAGCCGACACCAATATCTTGACACATGAACAATGGAATGCATTGGGTCAACCCCAACTACAACCAACCAAAGAAAAATTGACCCCATTTGGGGGGCAATCCTACCCAGGTTTCTATCGAGACTGAGAGCCTGCCACTCACTTTCTACGTGCTATCAAACAAGCAAAGTGTTGGCAAGGAAACCCTATTGGGACGAGCATTTAAAAAGCAAGTTCATTGCAATGTAGACTATGACTTGTTGTGCATTCACCTTGCCATCGGGTATGTTGAATTGTAACGGCTTTCAGCAAGAGCACTGCAGTTATCCCAAATCTTGTAGTGCTATCAATAGCTAAACCTATTGACCACCCTAAGGAGGGGAGTGGTGTGTTTCAATGTGCTTCCATAGTGCCTAACCTATCACATCAAAGGACCATGGGCCAAAAATGCAAGTGGATTCCCAAGCATAAACCACAATTTTACAAATGTCAAGCACTAGGTGCATGTAATTTCCATACCTCTTACTCTAGGCATAAACGGCAGAGTCGGAATTAAGCAGCATTGGTCCTGAAGGCCTTGTTGCAAGCCCAAGGATACTATGAAGGTAACATCTCACTGTGGTTGCCCAAACTGGCAAATGCTAACTTGGATCCCTGATCTCAGGCCCCACAAACTAAGCTTCCACAACCTCAATCGAAACAAGGGAGGAGAGGAATTGAGATAGAAAGTGCTCAATCCTTGAGCACTTGAAGGGTCTACCGACCTAAAGTGCAACCGAGAGTCCAAGTGCAACCAAAAATAGTCTTGCCTAAAGGCTCTAAGATAATCACCAAGACCCCCGACACCTACACATCAATAGAACTGCAACCCTCACAATCCAAGCCTACCACATCCACTACGGATCTTCCAATGGTGGAAGGGCCTCAAGTCAACCTATCCTGCCCAACCAAACCCAAACTATCAAAACACCTTAAGCCTCCGCCACCACGACGATCTATCCTTGAAGTGGCATCCAACATGGCCATGGCCACAAGGGATGATTTGGCCATATGCATCCAATGGTTGGATTCAACTTTCACACTGCTCGCTAGAAGCTATGAATGTTTAGACCTAGATCTACTTGACAAGCCTATAGCAACCAAGGTACGTTCCTTACCATGTTCTTGGGAGGACTATGAATTCATTTTCATTAAAACTTTTGCTATTGCAAATGAGATGATCGGTGATGAAATTTCATGAGAGAAGGCCAAAAACCAATGTCTAATCACATCTTATCAAAAAAGTAAAATTCCCATGCCACTCCAGGAACTCTCTAAACTCCAATGACTCGTTGAATATGAGTCCAGTTTCATGCATAAGTGGTATAATTTGTGCCTTTCATGGGCCCAAGAGGGACATCAAATCATGACCAATGCGGAGCAAAGGCATGCCATCAAGACCTCGGAGTACAACCCAACCTATGTGAGCGGCTCAGGACTTAGGCGTCCTTGATAAGACATTAGCAATGGAAGTGCGCTCCTTGCCATGCACTTGGGAGAACTATGAGCTTGTGTTCATCAAGATTCCTGAAGTAGTGAAGGAATTGATTGACACAATGAGATCCAACGATTGATCTCATCATATCGTAGGAGAAAAGTTGCTGCAACAGGCCAAGAGCTAGAAGAGATGACAGAGCTAGCTGCCTTTGACTCCTCCTTCTTGAGGAAATGGTATGCTCTCCGACTTCAATGGGAGCAAGAGGGCTACCAAATCATGACCAACACTAAGCAATGACGTGCCATCAAAACCTTGGAGTATGACCCCACTTATGTAGCTTCAATCTCTTATAGGGTGTTGAGCACCATTTGTAATTGACCCCTAGAAGAGCATCTCCTGACTCACTTGTATTTAGATTGCATTTTGGCTGAGGAAGAGTTGCATATTGCCAGTCGAATGGACTCGGGTGACTTCCTCACAGATGTTCTCACCTACATCACTCAAGTAGGCATCCGTCATTTCGACAAAACAAGCTCCTAGACATTTGTATAGAGGAGGGTACACCCATGTCCAACCATTTAAATGAGCTTAGCAATATCTTCAACTAATTGTCTGCTCAAAAATTTGCCTTTGAGGATTCAATCAAAGCCATTTTTTGCTTATGACATCACCTAAAAGTTGGGATACTTTTAAGAGTTCAAACAATAATTTGGCACCTTCTATTGGATTGACTAGCTCTAATAATGAGAGTAATTTGCTTATAGAAGAATTCATTAGAAAGAATAATACAAGTACTAAGGGCTCTACTATAACTATGATGAGAGAGAGGTCAAATGCAAGTGCTAAGGGCTCTACTACAGCTATGATGTGAGGGAGATCAAATGCAAGGGAAAATTTGCATCATAGAGGAAACTCGAGAAGCAAGTGTGGCAGAAGAAAAGATGTGCAATGCTTTTATTCCAACAAGGAGGGTCACATTTAAAAGGACTACTTTAAGTGGGAGAGAAATAAACAAAGGCAAGAAAAAGAATGATGAATAGTGCAAAATGGAGAAAAATCAAAGGCAAAAATTAAGGAGCTAAACACCATATGCAACAACAATGACGATGGTGATGGATTATGTGTCTCTACTCTTTGTTATGCATTTCTTATTACTCTAGATTATCGTGTATCATAGGACTAGATCATTGATTCAAGGGCATCATTCCGTGTTACTCCTCATATGGAGTGGTTTGCTACTTATGATAAAGGTGGAAAGGCTATGACTTTACATGCAACATCATTAGAGTAGGATATGTACAATTACTGCTTGCCAATGTGTCCTATTTTGTGCTCAAGAATGTCCATCATATATCCCAAAGGTTAATTCAAATAGGAATTTAAGAAGGGTAGGTAATGGATTTGAATGGAGATATGGTAGAGTTAAGTGGGAAGGAGGGGGATTGATGAGGATGAGTAGGGGAGGTATTGATATAGTGCTTTGGACACAAATGAGGAGACGGGCTCTTTGTCTTGAATGTCTCTTCATTGGCTAATATCCTTCTTGGAAACTAATACAAACACCATACAAAGAGTGGTCATCTTGACTATTAGTGAGAATATCTCATCTCCTAATCAAATCCCTTGGCTACCAATCTTGCCTTATACTTAGACAGTGTATCAGATAGAGACATTTTCAACTTATAAACCCATATTCATGGTAACGCATGCTTACCCTTAGGCAATGGAACTAAGTCCCAAGTGTCATTCTTAACCAAATAGTCCATCTTTGACTGCATAGCTTTCTTTCACTTGACTACACTAGTCATAGCACTTGTTGTGTAGGGCAAGGAACAATCACTATGTGAGCTCAACAACAGCTTATTTGAATTGAAGCAAGCTCCTTGGAATGGTATCATAAGTTTAATGCTTGCATGAGGTCTCAAGGCTATTCAAGCAGTGAGACAATTTATTATCTATACCAACCTTGATATTTAACAATGTCTTGCATTTCTACACCTTGGATATCCAAGAAATAGTGCCTCCTACAAAGGCAAAGACATATCTAGAGGTGGACTTCCTCCTGTCTACACTAGCCTATGACTCCAGTATCCTAGCTACCATAACAAATGCACATATCTGCAATGCCCTTAAGATATCTCATGGTGTCCCAATGTCATAGGCCAAGTGTTGCCATATAACAATCCGCAACTTCCAATATGTTAGGTATAATGGCTATCATGGCATACATCAAGTTGCCCATTATAGTTGCATATATGAAAACTTAGCCATCTCGTCCTTCTCATCATCATCTGCTTGACTGACCTTCACATGAGAAGGTAACGAGTAGCTATCATAGCACACATAAAGTTTCCCACTATAGTTGCATACGGAAACTTGGCCATCTCATCCTTCTCATCATCATCTACTTGATTGACCTTCACATGATGTTTTCTATGATGTTGTCTCTGAAGGGTAGACTACATGGCAGTTATGGGACAAGATTCTTAATGTTTGTGACAAGTAGAGCCCTTTATCTTAAATGTATCAGTTGACATAACTCATGAACCTTCATATGAAGGAGGGCACTTCTATGTCCATGAACTTGAATGAGTTTCATTCTATTTTCAGCCTCTTGTCTTTATAGCGGATTGACTGTATAATCTTCCGCCATTATTCTTACTAGTTACATTGCATGAGTCATGGAACACATTGCATACTACTATGTGTGTAAATATGCATGTTGATGGGTTGAGATTGTAGGATGTAAAAGGGTGCATTATAGATGACGAATGATGAGGTTAACAAAAAGAATGTTGATGCTTCCTGTATTTCTTATGGTTTGACAATCAAAGGCAATAATGTTAAGAGTGGTAATGACCGCCATGGGAGAGACTCTCAGAAGCTTGTTCTCAGTCATGTGACTAGTCTCATAGTAAGTCGTGTGGCCATAAGTCTGCATTTTGTCATTATTGTGGGAAGTAGGGTCATATTTGGCCACCGTGCCATAAAATGTGTGATGACAAGCGCAAGGAAAAGGAAAAGGGAAAAGTGCAGGAAAACATCAACAATCACAACATTGTCCCTAGCAAGTCCAACATCAAGATCGAAGAGACTAATGTCATGCAAACTAATTATGATGATGATTACATACTTGCAACTTCTTCTCTTGATGTTTTGTAGTTGACAAGTGCAAGGAAAAGGGAAAGGGCAAAGTGGAGGAAAAGATTGATGATCGCAACATTGTTCCTAGCAAGTCCAACATCAAGATCGAAGAGACTAATGTCATGCAAACTAATTCTGATGATGATTACATACTTGCAACTTCTTCTCTTAATGTTTTGTAGTTGACTAATGCCTCATCAAACCTATCCTCAATGTTGGCTACTTGATTCAAGGGCTTCATTTCGTGTTACCCCTCATCAAAAGTGATTCCACTTCTATTGCAACATGATAGGATCTATCAGATTGGCATTGATATTATTAGTGTTGAAGATGTCCATACTTTAGGAAATATATTTACTTTACATGATATACACCATGTTCTAGCTTTGACTAAAAGCCTACTTTCTGCTAGATAGTTGGATGATACAGGTATTGTTATATCCTTTGAGAATTCCTCATGGAAGATTACCCATGGGAATATTGTTCTAGCACGAGGTGTCAAGTCTCACACTCTTTATCCCTTACTTGTATCCGGGTCTATTGACCATGTTTTGGTAGTGGTTGTAGTACCACGTATATTGTTATGGTATCATCGCCTTGGTCACATGTCATTAAAGGAAATGAAAATTCTTACTTGTTTGCAGTATCTTCTGTCCCTTGATTATAAATGTTTTGATTCTTGTTATCATTGTCTTTACGGCAAGTAGACATGTAGTTCGCATAAGAAGTTTGGCATTATGTACATGGGTGAGCCTCTAGCTTTTATCTAATGTTTGTGGACCTATGCCTTGCAAGTGATTAGGTGGTGTAAAGTATTTCGTTACTTTCATTGATGATCACTCACATAAAGCCTACGCATACCCCGTAAAGTAGAAATTGAAAGTCATGGCTACATTTTAGTGTTGGCTTTCTTTTGTTGAGAACCAGTCTAGGTATAGGCTAAAATGTGTATGTCTTGAAAATGGGGGAGAGTATGTATTTAACACCTGAGCAATTTTGTGATGAGAGGGGCATTAAGTGTCAATTAATCACCTTGTATACCCCACTCTAGAATGGTATGGCTGAGTACATGAACATGATGATTTAGTAGAGGATTTGTAGTATGCTTAGCCAGGTAGGCTTACTGCAACAATTTTGAGCTGAGGTAGTTACCACTTCCATTCACTTGATTAATCAATCCCCATGCACTGCTCTTGACTATCAGGTTGTTGAGGAGGTATGGTCTAGAAAACCTCCATCTTATACTCATTTGCGTATCTTTGGTTGTGAGGCTTTTTGCCATGTTCCTAAGGACAAATGCAATAAGTTGGATCCTAAGTCTATGAAATGCATCTTTCTTAGTTATGGGGATGCAAGTGAGATGGGCTATCGTCTATGGGATCCGTAGGCTTGGAAGGTCATCTGCATCCACGATATTGTTTTCCATGAGAAGAAAATACATAAACAATTTGAGTATGTCTTTGAGGTACGCAAGGTGATATTTCAAGAGGAACCTCTTGTTACCATACATCCGGTTAGATAGCTTGCAAGCAATTGATGCTCTAGTGACCTAGGATCATGATGTTAAGATAGGACATACATGACCCACAACCTATTTTGAGGTGGTCTACTAGAGATAAGGATCAATTTTCACCCTTCATGGATTATGTTATGATGACAAATGCTAGTGAGCCTCTTACCTATGATCAGGTCATGCATAGAGGTGAGAATCGTTCTTGGGAGGGGGCCATGCAGTTAGAGTATAAATTAGTGTAGAAATATCATATGTGGGATTTAGGTTTTTTGCCTAGTGAAGAGCATGCTTTACCATGTAAGTGGATGTACAAGAGCCAAAGAGTACCCCTGGACACCCCAAGCTAGCTTACAAGGCTAGATTGGTTGCTAAGGGTTTTAAGTAGGAGAATGGTGTTGAATTCAATGGTCTTCTCTGCTATACTCAAGATGACTAACATACACTTGGTTTTGGCTTTAGTTGTGTAGCTAGATTTGGACCTCTATCAGATGGATATCAATATGACTTTTTTACATGGGGACTTGTGTGATGAGATTTATATGTAGCAGCTAAGGGCTTTAAGGAAAAAGATAGGGAACACCTAGTGTGCAAGTTGAGAAAGGGTCTTTATGACCTTAAGTAAGCACGTAGGGAATGGTACCACAAGCTTAATACTTTAATGCATTCATAAGGATATACCCATAGCAATATGGATATGTGCATATACACAAAGAAGGCTCATGATGACATCCTTATGATTTTGGTACTCTATGTGGATGATATATTGATTGCTGGAAGTTGGAGGCTTTGAAAAGTTAGCTCAAGCAAAGCTTTGAGATGAAAGAAATGAGACAAGTCTCTCATATTTTTGGGATGTGCATCACGCACAATCACTCTAAGGGGATCCTTTACTTGTCTTAGAGGGAGTATATCCAGAAGGTCATTGAACAATTTTATATGTAGGACGTTAAGCCTATTGGCTATCCCTTACCTTCTCATGTGAAGGTTACTCAGTTTATTGTCCACAGTCTGACGAGTAGAAGGCTGAGATGACCAAGACCCCTTATGCATCCATAGTGGGCAATTTGATGTATGCCATGATTGCCACTCATCATAACATAGCATTTGCAGTGGGAGTTGTGGCATACTATATGGCTACACCTAGCAGGTGGCATTGGGATGCTGTGAAAGATATCTTGAGATACCTTAAGGGCACTGCAAATATGTGCATATGTTATGGTGGCTAGGATACACTAACTCTAATTATATAGGATATGCAAGATAGTAGAAGGTCTACCTCTAGCTATGTCTTCACCTTTGTTGGAGGTGTTGTTTCTTAGATGTCCAGGGTGCAAAAATGCATGGCCTTATCTACTATAGAGGATGGATGAGAATATTGCAGCCACATTGAAGCATATAAAGAAGTTCTATGGTTAGGCCATTTGGTTGCAGACCTTAGTACTAATTATATGATCTCAACACAATATTCGAATTCAATGAGGGCTATCCAATTGCCCCAATAATCCAGTCTTCCATGCGAAAACAAAGCACATTGAGGTATGTTATTACATTATCAAAAAGGTCATTGAGGACGTCCATTGACCTTGTCAAGGTCTCAATAATTGACCAAAATCTTGCAAATATACTCACTAAAAGTCTCTCAATTGAGCATTTTGCTTTCCTTAGGAAGATAAAGGGTATGGGATGAAATGATGTCTTTCCTCATCCTGTTGTACTTTATGTACATTTGTATATTGTCACTTTTTTCTTGTTGTCTCCTCACTAGAGGCACATTCACCTTTAAGTGGGAGGTTGTTGGGGATAAAGGCACCTACGCCTACACCACTCATGTATTCACTACACTGATAGTACTCACGCACTTGTACATTGCAAGTGGCGAGTTATCACTATCACTTCATTCTTTATTCTTTCAGTGACATTTGAATAACAGAGATTGGTCACGCATTGTTACTATTGTTCTCATATATGGTACCCCCTCTCTCTCTCTCTCTCTCTCTCTCTCTCTCTCTCTCTCTTTATCTACCATAGCTCACACCTTTGTTGCTTCTGCTTGCTTGTACTCTCACTCGAGCTTCTCCCTTCACTGGTCTCATATATATCTTATCCTCATGAAACACAATATCATGGTTGTAGATAACCTTTTGAGCTTGCATATCCCAAAGGTGATAGCCCGTCTCACCTGCATCACTATATCCAAGAAAGATACATTTGACAGGCTTTGGATCTAACTTGTTGCATTTGACTTTGGGAATATGGGAAAACACCTCAAACCCAAAGATGTGCAAGTGTGCATATGAGGGAGTTTTATCAGACCATATCTCCTCTACAACTCTAGCACCAAGAGCAGTGTATGGGGATCTATTAGTCAAATGAATTGGATTAGTGACTACCTCAATCCAAAATTATTGTGGTAAGCCTACTTGATTGAGCATACTATGGATTCTTTTCCTAAATAGTCATATTCATACACTTTGTAGCACCATTCTAGGGTGGCATATACAGAGCAACCAATGCATTATATTGGAGTGATATCCCTCTCATCGAAAAATTACTCAAATACCTTAGATACATATTCACCCCTATTGTCAAATCATAGGCATCTCAACCTATGCCCAGACTAATTTTCAACCATAGCAAAAAAGTGATGAAGCTTAGGTAAAACTTCTAACTTCTACTTTATGTGTTAGGCTCAAATCTTATGCAAATAATCATTGATGAATATAGCACAATACTTTGTACCACCTAATGACTAACGGGGCATGGGATCACAAACATCTGAATACAAATGAATTAATAGCTCACCCACATGAAGAGAACCAAACTTTTTATACAATTTACGAGTTAGTCTATTATATAAACAATGATCACATGAATCAAAGAATGAGTAGTTAAGAGGTGGTAAGTACTATGAATGAGTCAAGACTTTCATTCCTTTAAGGGACATATGCCCAAGATAGGGATGCCAAAGAGATACATGCAGAAGATCAATCACCATGAGTAAGACATGATCAACAAATCCATATACAAGCAAGGGATACATGCTATCAACCTTGGGACCTCTAGCAAAAATAAAATTGCAATGTGTTATCTTCCATGCAAAATCACCAAAAGATATAAGGTGCTTATCATCATCCAATTGTCCAATTGAGATACGGCTTTTAGTCAAAGCCGGGATATGACATACGTCATGCAACACAAATGGAGCACCAATGACAAATTGTAGTCTCACATTGCTTATGCCAACAATATCACATACATGATCATCACCTAGTCTAACTAAACTTGTAAGAGTGAAGTAGGTATGGCGGAAAGCCCCCAATCAAAAAGCCAACACTAAGAGTAAGCAATTTGAATATCAAGTAGTTGAGTAGTATCAATTGAAAAAGCAACAACTATGTAATCATCTGAATTGTACTCCAAGGCATTTATCTTCTCAATCTTAACAATGGACTTAAGAATGCTATGATCATCAGAAGACTTCGCATGATCCTACACTTTCCCTTTGCCCTTTTTAAGCCTATCCTTGCACATTTTATGGCATTGTGACCTTGTTTTTCCCATAATAATGGCAAGAACAAGAGCATTTAGGACCATAGGACTTATTGGGTGACTCTCCATGAGACTTAGACTTGCCCTTGTTGGGTTGTGAGTCTCTACCATAGTAGTCTACCATCGTGTTTGTCTCTAACTGTAAGTGCATGGGAAGCATGGGATGCATCAATGTTCTTCCTGTTCACTTCTTTTGTAAGTAATGCACTCTCTATGTCACAGAATTTAAAGCCATCTTTGGGAAGATTAACACCCATAGCAATATAGGATGTATCCCAAGACCCGAGTATAGCATGACTTAAATGAGTGGACATGGGGGTGCCCTTGTTCATACAAAGGTCTATAAGCTTCAACAACAACCAATATAACTATGAAGCCGGACTTTGTTTGTCATAAAGATTTCGTATCTTTTTCCATAAATCATAAGCACCATCCTTAGTTGCAATAAGATTGAAATAAACCTGCTTTAACAATGACAAGATAATGGTAGACTTACGTAGCTCATCAAGCTCTTCCCAATCATCTCTATTCAATCTTTCAGCTTTATGCCATTGATTTTCTATGGCCTAACCTATTTCTTTTGCATTGATACATGCCAAATCTGAGTCTTCCAATACAATAAGGTATTGCCATCTAACTTCTCTATGTTAAAGACAACACTATCATTGGATGCATTTGAAACACCTACAACTATGTATGCAACCATAGAGAACATGGATTGCTATAATAATAGTAAATCAGCCCAAAACTGAGCCAAGAAACATACAATGAGAGAAAGACTAAGCCAATGCGTTGATGCCCACAAGTAGGAAGCATTCGAGTGTATAATACAAGTGGCTACTCCCAAAGAAATAGCTCAAAACTGAATTTCAACATGGCTATCCATAAAACTATAGTAAATAAATGTACAACCATAGGAAAACAAGCAAAAGACAAAGCTCCCACTCCCAAGA
Source organism: Lygodium microphyllum (assembly GCF_053477565.2). NCBI lineage: Eukaryota > Viridiplantae > Streptophyta > Polypodiopsida > Schizaeales > Lygodiaceae > Lygodium > Lygodium microphyllum. Next base: position 62,227,092 of record NC_141160.1, read on the forward strand.
ATATCCAATTAGCAATCGAGATATATAATGCAACTAGTAGTGCAAAGTAAGCATAAACCACTAGAGTACCAAATGTTGTCAGAGGCCCAAAGATGTCAAAGACATAGATGTATTCCAAAATAAGAGAGTGGCATGTACATAAGCCAACTATGCATAAGAGATCTCCAAAAGCAATAGAGATCCACCAATTTGCAATTGACTCATTGCATATGAATAATGAAGCTTTAGTACATAACCAAGATTACATCCAAAGCTAACAAACCCATCTAACAAAAGGAAGTATAAGGTGTACAAACCAAAGCTAAATCGAGTCACAAGCATTAATGTTTGCAACAAGGATAGTGTATGCACAAACTAGTAAGCATATAATAGTCTGCCACTAACTCAAGAGTCCGAGCTCTGCAATGAATATATCAAAGTACTCCCATGGAAGCAAATCCAAAATAGCAAATAGCAATGCAAGCTCGACATTAATGTCATAACATTCATGAACCCAAGAGGCATCAAATGTACACCCAAGAGTATACACATGACATAAGTGACCAAGCCCATAACTAAGAAAGCTTAAAAGCAAGTAACCACTACAAGTATGTATTCAACGAAGCTCAAATCCAAGGTTTAGAGCTCAATATAAGCATATTTGGGCATAGTAATCAATGCCAAGCATCAATACATCCATGTAGTATCCCCAAAGAATCTATAGGCATTCAATACATAAGCTTTCGCAATGAATGCTTGGTACCCATAGGGTATAACATCAAAGAACCCTTCAAATGTCAAGCTTAACGAGCTCTATATGGTCCAAAATCCTGTTTGAAGCATCAATACATAATATGTGCATAATAAATAGGCTTCATAAGCATCGATAAAGCATAAACCAAGTAAATACTTGCTATTCAAATGGTGAACAATATGTTTGTCTTAAACTCTTGATCAATGTATGACCTCAAACTCTCTAAGAAATGCTCAAGATCAAAGCCACAGGTTTCATGGGAGCAAATGCTAATGATTACCAAACTCTAACGATGCTCGAAGAGTGTTGGAGTTGGAGTGGGATTGAAAAGGACAGAGAGAAGATAGCCAAGACAAATGGCACAAATGACCCTCACTATCATGGGGGATATTATTGCTGCTACTAATCTCAAAGCTTACTTTTTGGAGCTTAAACCAATGTCTAAAAGTCTTGATTAATTCTAGAAAGGGTGGAAGTGATCAAGGAAGCAATGGGACTGATACATACCTCAATGAGTGGCTACCATGAAAACCGAGAATGAAGCTCTCTTGTTAGGCTAAATTGAATGAATGTTAATGAAGCTCCTTGAATACCTACTCTGATATGAATTGAAAGATGGAGCATGCCTGGGAGCTCAAGAGGAAGCAAGAGCTATGGAGGTTCAAGCATGAGAGAGCAAGACACTATGTGGGAGCTCAAGGGGAACTCTAACAATCACAATGTGTGACTTACCTTCCCTTATTCAATTGTCATAGAAATAATAAAGAACAAAGTGACAATGATGGGTAGCCATCACTTGTAGTGTACAAGCGTGCAAGCATTGTGTACAAAGCAAATGTAGGTGGCTAGGCACATGCAACCTTTAACCCCCAACAATGCACCTACACAAATGAAGCTTATTTGCCAACAACTAGCAATTGGGGACACCATTTCTTTTGAGGGTGTCACTTATAAACTTACAATGCATTAGTGTGGCTAAGAGGTTGCTTCTACTAAATGAGGGTGTTACAGAGACATTGATGCATTTGATTGAGAGTTAGATGAAGTTTGACACTTGTGATATCGACAACCTTGAGAATTATGTATAAGGCCTTCTATGCCCCACATCTTTAATGAACAGGTAGATATCCATGAAAGCCATTTTTCATTTATGTAAATGATGTGAGGAGTGCAAAAACAACATGTATTCAACTAATAAAGACTTCAACCCCATTTTCCTTTGGGAAAACTCCACTCAATTCAATGAGGGTACTTCTTGTTAATCCAATCTAGTTATTGATGATCATCATGTATGGTTATTCAAGGGCTCGCATACTATTAATGTTGGTACTTGGATTGTTGATGTAGCCCCTAGTTACTGGACCAAACAAACCATGATAAAACATCAAGAAATTCCACTTTTGAGATGATAAAATAGCACCCATGAAACCTTATCTTCATGTAGCTCCATATTTCACACTCTATACAACACCAAGTCACTAGGAAATCAACACTTGAGAGGACATCTCTTAGAGATCACCTATAAAACACATCAACACCACAATCACTAGGCCAATAACTCTAGTATGCAAGTCACTTCAAGAGCCCTTATATTGCCCAAGAAGACTCCAAACTCACCTCAATCAAAGTTCAGAACATCGACTATACATTTGCTTCAGTAAACATTGTGCTTGTCAAAATACCCAGAGTGGAAAGCTAGATATAAAGTACTATAGTCACTACATTGGACTATCCATCATCATTCAACCACGTGTTAAATTGCATTTTCTCATGCCATCCTTTTGATTTGATAGTCAAGTGTGAATAAAACTTTGCTATAGTGAACATTGTGAGATTAAGTAGTGCGTGAAAGAGAGCATTGACCGCCTTTCCATAAACATCATATATGGACTTATGGTGCAAAGTTTTTCTTAGAGCATTTAAATGAGCGAGAAATAAATTCTAAACAAATGTTCAATTGTTAATTATAATTTAAGGTTGTGCTATGAATGTGCGAGGAGAAAGTATAAAAAAGTTCATGTGACAAAGGTAGGCCATGACTTACTAGTGACTTTCCTATTGGCATATTGAAAATTGTAAAAACTTAATATTTAAAGTTATAGCATGCCATGACTATCGATAGGAACTTGAGAACTATGTACAAGGCCTACTATACCCCATGTCTTTGGTGAAAGGTAGAGATCCATAAGAGCCATTTTCCATTTATGCAAATGACATGAGTAGTTCAAAACAATGTGTATATAAGTAATGAAGACCTCAACTTAGTTTTCCTCGGGGCAAACTCCACTCAATTCAAAAGGGTTACTTATTGTTAACCTAGTTATTGATGATTGTGATGCATGTCTATTGTAGGTCTCACATCCCATTAATGTTGGCAATTGACTAGGGATGTAGCCCCTAGTCACACAGACCAAAGAGACCATAATAAAACATTGAGAGATCCCACTTTTTTAAATGATAGATAGCACCCTTTAGACCTTGTCTTCATGTAGCTTCATAGTTCATGCTCTTACAACATTAAGTCACTATAAATGGGCACTTGAGAGGATAACTCTCGGAGACCAATTGTTGTTAACTTTCTTATGCAAGTCATTTTAAGAGCCCCAAGGTTGCCCAAGAAGACTCCAAACACTCACCTCAAGTGAAGCTCACAATGTCA